>NW_010406492.1:28397-66414 GCF_000710305.1 Buceros rhinoceros silvestris | reverse complement strand
TTCTGCCGATCTGCAAGCTTATCACCTGTGGCATGTACTCATCATTTAAATGCATATTGCATTCTCAACCCATTTTTCACTTACTATACATTCCTAAAATCCTCATACACGTTACACAAGCTGAAACAGTCGAACGTCCCATACGTACACTCCCTAGTTTTCATCTCGCCTTAGAATTTCAGATTCCTGAATGGGGGTATTACAGCGTTACAGGATGTAGAGAGTTACAACCTCTTGCCCTGTCCCCCTCCGACCCCTTGCAGTAATGTACGGCAGTTGTTCCTACTATTGGCACTTTTTTCCTGTCTAGTTGCTGGTATGATTAGTCTGGAGCAGACTGTTCTTACGCGTCAGCTCTTTTTCTTCATCATCTTGAAGAGGTTAAATTACTTAAGCTTGCTGTGTGTTTTTAAGTAAGCCTCCTCCTAGATGGCAAAAACGAAAAATACAAAAGAATTTGAAGTTATGGTGTTGATGTTGCCTTATAGAACTGGCCGCACTAACAGTATTTAAGGAAAGATATTTTTTCATTGTAGTTGAATAAAGCAGTTTGCAGAGATACAGCATTTGCTTACGTTGTCTCTTCCTTGTCCCTTTCGGTTTTATTCTTACAATATTGCACTTGTACATTGTAGCCATCAGAATGCTTTGCCACTTTAGAACTATAGATAACCATACATTCTAATTTTCTTTGTGATCTGATGTCCTCAAATAAAACATCTTGCACCATTAAAACTGTGTATCATCTAGACTGCTGCTGGAGGCATGTAGTGAGAAATAGTGTTCTCTCCTGAAAAATCTGTCTGATGTATTTTGGCCTTTATGAAAAGAGTTATTCGTAAGAGCTGGAGCAACTTAGGTATAAGGAACTGGTGAATGTGATGTGTTGTGCAGTGTGTACACTTCTATTAATAATCTATCTATTCTTCTAATTTGGTATATTGCATACAGAATATATGGTTATTGTGTTTGTTGTTTATCTTTTGTACTTGAAGGTGTCTGCCTTTGCATAAAGTGACATAGAAGTATCATTGGTCAAGGCAATGGCTTTCAGTGTTTCTGCTTTGAAAGAAAATGATGGAAGCAGCAGCGGGATCTACAGGTCATCGCTCTCTACCAAGCCAGATGGCATTGTCAGGTGGACTGGATTTGCTTCAGGCTGAAAAGCTGCTTTGATGTCTAGTCCTTGGTCACAAAGTGCAGCATATCGGCTGGCTGAAGGCCGCACCTTCTTTGGCTTGGTTGTCTGAGGTGGTTGTTGCCACTGAGCTATAGATTAAAAAGGAAAGAAAAAATGTTAGCCATCATGAGCTGTGCAACGAAGCATGCCAGATGCACAATCAGCCCTTTGTAAAAGAGATACTAGTTTCTGAGCAGCCATTATACCAAAGGTAAGTTTGTTTCATATCCTGGTGGTGTTTTTTTTTTTTTCCTCAGCATCTAGTTTCACCTTCAGATGTGGTAAGTAAAAACAATAGTGTCTGTGTTTGTTACTTTGCCTTTCTGGCATTGCTTTCTACCTTTCCTTGTGCACGGGGAAGGGTAACAGCAAGGGGTTTGTTTCCGTGCATTGACCTTACGGTGACAGGCCTGTTTTAGACTTATTTGATGCATATGAAAGGAAATCATCTGCTTGCCATTGTCACCCCTCCTACGCTGAAGAATGCTGAACCAAGTCCCAAATACACAAGTCACACTACCACCACCACCCCAGAAACCATTCCAATCTCCTCTTCCCCCCTCCCTCCCCGCCTTAATTCTTGTTATGAGAAGACTGATAAGAGATTTTATTTTAAGAAAACATTCACTACGTAAGGAGCTGCATTGGAACAAACCGAAAAATTAAGCAGAAAGCCATGACGCATCTACTGCACTTCTGGTAGCTGTCACAGGTGTATTACAGACTAATATACAAAAGAATACAAAAGGTTAGGGAAGTGCTAGCAGAGCAATAGTAATAATGATCCACAAAAATAATGTCATCATGCCGTTATCTCTTGTTAATTAGCTATATTTAATATACTAAGCAAAACCAGAAAGCATGCATGCTTGTTTTGGTTTAGGTATCTGAAAGATGGTGAAATGTACTTTGACAGAGCATTTGTTGTCTTGATGTGGATCGTTACTATTGAGGAGAAACTATAAACGAAAGAAAGAGAGACCGATGTAAGCCATTCTGTGGATAAACTGTAACTTAGAGAACTGTTGCTTTTGGGGGGATTAATGAGATCACAAAAACTGAAGTCACTTACTATAAACATCCAACCTGGCAGTGCAAGACACAATCCCAGCCTCATTCTTAGCTGAAACCGTATACCAGCCGGCATCCTCCTTTGTAGCTCCCTGAATAAGCAGGCAAATGTAGCCGTAGTTATCCTGGTGCATGCTGAACAAAAGAGAAGTAGAAAATGACTGCTTAAATTGCATACGCGTAACAGCTAAGACTATTTTAAAATGTCGTCATAAACTGACCCAGTCCTAGTTACAGATTAATTATAGTCCACTTTTCATTAATACGGAACTTCCTCTGAAATTAGCAAGTGGAAAATAAAACCTTAAGTAGGCTTGATAATTTTGCAGTTTAATATCCTGTATTGAAAAGAAGCAAAAATGCATAAAGACATCTGGAAATCTGATTTAAGTAGTGGGACCTTACCCAGACTTTTTGGGGAAAGCATAAAAAACTTGAGGAATGAGGTACTGAAATGCTCTTAGTTATTTAGAGGAACAGCAATAATTTGTCCGTGTTGTATCAATAACAAATTCCTTTTATTGCAAAATACAATGAGGTTGCTTTTAAACATTCCTACAAAATGTTATCGATATTGAAGACAAGTCTCTAGATCTTAGAATATTAAAATACAGAATCTTAGTTGCTTAACTATGCAGCAGAGTTATGAATCAACATTTCTGCTGAGAAGCAGCTGGCTTTACTTGGGAGCCTAGGTTTACATCAGTAAATTTCTATAATTCTTAGTTCTAGAAGAAAAAAACTACTTATCCAGTTGCTTAAGGTGCAAAGATAGTTGCTTAAGTCCAAGGAATTTTAGTTCTGGCTCAGGTACCAGGCTGGCTGCAAGTCTGAGTAACTATCATAAATTATTACAGTAACTAAATATTTATGAGCTGCCGTTCTTAAGATGACCTAGGTTTTCATATGTATTACAGGATCAATCGTCACTGAAGTTGTACATGGATAAATTATTCTAAGTCAGTCTAACCTCACTCGGTCAGTATTGTATGTGAGTGACTCGTTCTCCTTCTTCCAAAATATCTGAGGAGATGGCTCCCCCGAGATTCGACACTCCAGTCGCACTGGGAATCCCTCAGTCACACCTGTGTTTTGTAGCTTCTCTATAAACACGGGTGCTTTGTGTACTTCCTTAGCTGTGAAAATAAAGATTGCAGTCACGTTGACACTAGTCTGTGAAAATGTACAACAGCATTCAGCAACGTGCTAAAAAAACCAAAAATGACAAATCTAAGTGGCAGGAAACTTTAATGTTATCCTTGTTAATCACAAAGTCCAGTCTTGGTTCATCTGAAGAAAACAGTCACGTAAGTGTATCAACAGGGGAAAAGTGATTGCTGATAGAGCTAAGCGGAGTTCCCTCCATCCCCAAAAGAGCTGAAGTGCGGAGCATGAAGACTGGATAAATGGGCTGCGCTACCCTTGTTAAACAGTGCTCCTTTGTATTCTGTAAAAGGGTGAGCTTTCATTATAGAAGGAACTGCTCTACCAGCAGGCCGGAATGGCATTAGTGTAACATGCTGCGGAGCACACAAATCGTATCACAGCAGCTACCCACTGGTAGGTAGAGACGGGGCTGCACAATTTGCCATTAAAAACCCCATTCCAGTAAACAGTCTGGTTTGTGGCCTGAGCTGTGGTAACAGCCCTCTTTTCTTAACTGTGTGCACAAAGGCTACTTGCCAGTCAACTGATGTCACAACATGACATAAATATATCACCTGTAACTGTACCATAGTCCTGTTACTGATTGGTTCCTTTTCTAACCCCCCTGCCCGTCACCCATGACATTTGATGGCACTTAGTTTTCCACTCTCATGTGATCCTTATAGAGCTCAGTGTGGAAACTTAGCATGAAGGTGTTACCTGCAACAATGAGCTCCAGGCTGAATGAATTTTCACCAGCTCGATTGCTGGCAATGCACGTGTAGATTCCAGCATCTCTGGCTGTGACGGGTTCTATGATCAAGGAGTGCACACCATTCTCACGCACCAACATTTTGTGAGAACTATCAGGGCGAATTGGTCTTCCATTAAGTTGCCAGCTTAAATCTGGAGTCGGTAATCCACTAACCTTAAGCGTATACAGAATAATGGGAAATGGTCTTAGCCATACGAAACACTGGAGGAGTCCTGACTTGTTACTTTAGAGCAGTTTGGTTTTGTTTGCTACTGCAGGTGTACCACAAGATTTAAAGATCTAATTCTGTCCTGAATTACACATTGACTCAGTTGTATTCATTTACTTACTTACTTTCTGGCAACTCCTTGAATTCCATGATGTCTCATGGGTGTGACTGAAAAAAGATCAGTGTTTAGATATGCTAGAAGCTAAATAATCATACATTGCAAAACAAAAGGCAGGGTGACACCTTTTGTCTTTTTTTTATTGTTTGCTCTTCAGGTGGAATGAGAAGATACTCGTTTCTACATTATCTTCTTGTGGAAAACTTGCAGACAAAAAGATGCTGGCTGACTAATTACTGAACTCTTAAGTTCCATTCCACATAGGTGTAACCTAGCGACAGCACCACCTGCACTAGTTACTGCTTGGTCTGTGTGAACAAGTCTTGTACTTTTGAAAGCCGTGCCATTTGCTGTGGGTACTGCTTGAAAACAAACAGCTTCTCCCAAAAATAGCAGTGTAAAGTAAACAGGAGTCATCCAAGCCTTCATTAGTTCTATTAAAGTGAGGTCATAAATCAAGATTATATTGTCTGAAACTTTAACAGGGGATTGAAACTCAGGTAGTAAAAGGACTTAAAATGGATAAGCATGCTGCCTTTATAGTATGTGCCACTTCCCCCCACACCTCCGCATTACCCGGGTTCCAAAAACCAGTTTACTGTGAGCTGTAGGATTTGCCTGAAGCACTTTCATTGGAGGGGAAGCAAACCTTTATGGTCAGCTTCCTTATAAGCAGTGAGATTAATGAACATATTGACACTCTCTGACACTGCCAATAGGTAAAATAGCTTTAAAAAGAAACTAACTGGGATTGTGAGTCAGCTAACGTTACCGAAAGGTTGCTGCTGCCCTTTGTGTGGTACTTGCCTTGCAGTCCATTCTGCAGAGTTTTCCTTCTTGCACAGTCAGGTCTCCAGGAGCCTGCAGAAAATGAGGCCGGAAGAATCGTTCCTGAATTGGTTCATTTTCATCACCACTGTCCCTTGATCGAGATCGTGGTCTTAAAATAACATGAAATAAAGGTAAATTATTTTATTTTGCTGCCAACTCAGAAGAACCAAAATCACTTACAAGACTACTTTGCATTTTAAACTGCTTCTTTGACCCATACCGTAATCACTCCATATTTACATGCATAGACTGGTAGCATTTGGCTCAGACCGAGTTAATTATGACACTGCACTTATTAATTATTTTCATTTAATTCACATGTTATGGGAAAATACGATCTAGAAAACAACTGCGCTGCAGAATAATTGCTTGTAATAATATAATTGATAGTATTTTCGATTGGAATTAAGTCTTTGTATCACTGAAATACAAATAAAGTTGGGAGGCCTGAGCATATAGCTTCAAGTTACCTGTTTCTAGAGTCCTGTGTATTTAATCCCACTGATTTCCCCAGAGAGCACAAGTACTGCTCGTTAATTATGTTAATCTTTAAAAAAATAACAGCAGCTAAAAGCAGACTCATCTCAGCTGAGAAGAGACTTTTCACATCAGACTTAGTTGTTGTGCACTACTGGAGACCACACAGAAAATTCTGTGGTTAAAGTGCTGTGGATATTTAGTCCTCATTTAAAAGTTTTTTTGTTTGAGATATTCTTGAACATTTTCAAAGCCAACAAATTGTGGTGTCAAGGCAATGAGAATTTAATTTGTGAGCAATCGGAAGAAAAAAATTGGTCTTCATAAAGATACCTTTAAAAGTTTAATAAAAAATAAAAAGAAGGAAAAATAACTCCTGTCCCCAGAAACAGTATCAGTCACCTTAAGCTTCCATGGTATTTAATATCATGGATATTCATTTAATCCATTTTCAGCAGTGGCTGTTCTAGGTGGTTCATCTAATTTAACTGGATTTTTTTCTCCAGCTGAAATTAGCGTTATTCCATTTGTGTGATTTAGCAATCAGGGAAACTTGAAACGACATTTTAGATCAGTTTTTGTCATTGCCTGATCAGCTCCAGTGGATTCCATTCTGGAGCCAGTTGCTGCCTTCAGGAACATCCTGTTGCAGTGAAAAGGAGCTGGTCAAATATCCTCCAAGATAACTTTTACTAATGACATTCCACTGTGAAATTCTCTTTTCTGAATTCCACTTTCTGTTAACTTTTGCCAGTGTTTCCGTTTTGGCCGGTGTCCGCAGTATACATGCTGCTCTATAAGTGGCTATGCTGTGTTTTCTACTGCCCAGGGTGTTTCTTTAGGTTAAAATAATTCATAACAAAAAAAGCTGAAACCCCCCAACAGCTGCATTTGGAAAACAAGACGGTGTGCTACTGTGTGGATGATAAACACTCAAGCTGCACGCTCTGTTCCACTGAGGTAAATTTAATTAGAATTGCTTGAATTCGGTTTATTTTGTCCTTCTCTGTAGCTGCCCTTCTCTCTATTATTGTTCTGTTTGCATTCCGACCAGTCATCACTTTTGCTGCAGCATTATCTGTCATAAAGATAAATTTTGACCTTTTCATGTTAATCACAGACTTCCCACAGCTATAACTAAAGGCAAATGGAGGTGCAGGGATCTAGCCCATGGTGCTTATTAACGTAGGAATGGATACTGAATTGGGGAACACAGACTGACGTCTTTGCACACACTAAAGCTTCTGTAAGTCTTCAGGTGCCCACATCCCAGGTCTTATGCACCCAGTATTTTTTGCCACTTCAAAATGCCTGAAGCTGCTTCAGTAGCTCCTGCATTACAGCTCGTAAGCGATGTTATGCGCTAGTTGGTGTTAACATCTTTATCAATGATCTGGATGAGGGCATCGAGTGCACCCTCAGTAAGTTCACACACAACACCAAGTTGAGGGGCAGTGTTGATCTGCCTGAGTGTAGGGAGGCGCAAGAGAGGGATCAGGACAGGCTGGATCAGTGGGCCGAGGCCAATTTTATGACGTTCAACAAGGCTAAGTACCAGGTCCTGTGCTTGGGTCACAATAACCCCCTGGAACACTACAGGCTTGGGGAACAGTGGCAGAATGGATCAATGGACCGAGGACAACTGTATCAAGTTCAATACGGCCAAGTGCCAGGTCCTGCACTTGGGTCACAACAACCCCCTGCAATGCTCCAGGACTGGGGAAGAGTGGCTGGAAAACTGCCCAGCGGAAAAGGACCTGGGGGTGCTGGTCAACAGCAGCTGAATATGAGCCAGCAGTGTGCCCAGGTGGCCATCTCACTGCTGCAGCTGCACAAGGCAGCAGCACCGGTCAAAACAGAGACAAATCTTACACTAAATGAAATGTGAAAGCATAAAGGTGAAGAGTTTGTGACCGAAGATTTTTTTTTATAGGATGTTCTTGAATCATGAAAACTAAAGTTTTCAAATTACATATTTAAAAAGAAACCTAAACAAGCATGCTATCTAGTCTAGAGCCAGAAATAAAGGATGCATTTCTTTTTACCTTTTTTATAAATTTACCTCTAAAATTGCAGTCTACTTTTTAAGCCTTTACCTTGAGAGGTGAAACTAGGGTTATTTTAATTCTAAAACATTTTGTGGTTTTAAAGAAATAATGAATTTAGTAGAGCCAAGTACTTCAGGTGTCTAGGAACTACCAACTGCAATAGACTGGAATACCCTGGGATTAGTTGTGGGTTCTCTAGAGCTGTGATGTGGGCATCAAATTGCAAAGACTGGTTTCAGCATTACTGACATCACGTACTAAATGTGTCCAGGGGAGACTTTGTGGGTTCGAACAGCACAAACGCACTAGGAATTTCAGTGAGCAAGAGGCTGGGGAAGACTATGGCTGCAAACACTAATTTGGGATAAAAGAGATGAAAGTTCAAGTTAGTGCTACGATGCTGAGCACCATCACGTCCAAGGAATTGAGCCTAAGCTTTGTGCACATCAAAACAAGTCAAAAATCCCCCTCGACCCACAAAGTAAAGCTGAGAAGGTGAAGTTTGCAAGTTAAGCAAATTCTAGAAAAATACATTTAAAATTAAAATAACAACTACAAAGAGTATTTTAAAATGTCTGTGATGTAGTGAAGATGACAAAAAGCAGAGCTCTGCCAGAACACATTCTGTAGGAGATTAAAAGTCCTTCAGGAAAAAGCCTGTCAACAGTAAGTAACAAGTCATAAAGTTCATCAAGCTAATAATTAAGCTTGTAATAATAATAAAAAAAAGTTTTGTTGCTCTCTAGCAGAAAAGCTTGATGAAACAATATTGTAATACCACAGGAGTATTAATTATCACAAGCATGTGGCAATACAGGTGACAAACAGCACAGTATATGGGGGAGCACAATACTGTGGTATGTTACATTGGAAAAGCCGATGGTGAGAGCCTGTCCTAGGAGGGTTTTACACGCTCACATTTCATCAGTCGGGGGGAGAACTGGGTGATGGGAGTAGTGGGAAGCATCACTAGACAGCACTAGTATTGTGCTGAATGCTCAGCAGAAACAGCCCTTGTGCAAGGAAAGATATCAGGATGAGCCCTTCACATACGGTGATTTTACAGGAAATAAGAATCCTCGACAACTGCCCCATTTTTAATGAAACGGCTATACGGAAATCTCTTATTTATAATTCATTACTCTACTGGATGCCCAACCAGAGTGACAGTGGCTGCCTGCACGCTTGTCTCAATCAGCAAACAAAGTACCAGCCACACGCAGGCTCAGACTCCAATTGCGTTTGGAGAGGTTGCAAAAAGAGCCTCTTCCATTATTACCCAAAGGTTCTGCCCGCTGCAGAGACCTGCATTTTATCCTTCAGAAGGATGCAAGAGCTGCCACTCGCTGCTCTCTTGCCCACACCTGTGTTCCTTTCTCCCATCCCCTTTTTTAAAGACGTGTCCCCTTTCTCCCCCTGTGTGCACTGACTGACTCAGCTGACTCTTCACGGCAGCTTTTCTTTTTTACCCATTATTTGCAGGTGTCAAGTGCCCTAGTTCCTGGGCAGGCTACACCAGATGGACCCAGCGTTTTGGGGGCTGTTCTCAAACTGCAGCGACAGCAGGATAATCCGCTCCACAAGCATTCTGAGCTTTGGGCTTCACAGTCCTAAACGTGAAGCGTTAGAGGAGCAGTTGGTAGGATGCCCCAGTGAGACACTGGGAAATGCTTTCAGGATTGCAAGCAGCCCAGTTTGTTCCATGTTCACTGAAATACTAAGATAGTTCTAATGTAAATCTAATAAACTTCTTTGGCATGCAGCTATTTCTGCTGTTTCTTTAAATAGGTAAAGTACTTAACTAAAAGCTGCAGAAATTAGATGTTCCTGGTAGAATCCTAGTCAGGCAAGAGGTTTTAAAAAAATGTTAAGTGACAATTAGCTGTTGGGAAGGACCTTATGTAATTAAAATAAGGAGTAATTAATGTGAACATCTCAAAGAAAGGAGGAGGAGACAGGGAAAATTAGAGAAACATAAAAGTCAGTTCAGAGGTTGCTTATACTTCTGCGTGTGCAAGCTTTGCAGAAATTTTTAGACAGCAGATGTCACACTTCTGCCTGACTGTCATGGTTTCAACTTACCTTCTTACTTCACATTCTTTATCTTACCATAATAATTTTGCAAAACATATGTTATCAAAAGAAAAAAACCAGAACAAAACTCCCCCAAACCCCACTGAGTACCTTCTTATATGAGGCTGACCAGAAGGTGACCAAGGACTGCGGCCTCTTTGATTTACGGCTTGAACCATCAGCCTGCCCGTGCAACTTATTCTGCCCTGTTACGATGATGGAAAGGAGGAAGATTAAAAGACTTAAAGCGTGTAATACTAATAAATGTTCAAACTGATCTTTCTTTTCTTTCTTTCTTTCCCACCTGTTACAGAACCTGTAATACAGTCTTTTCTTGCATAATCAGTGAAAATCATTTGCCAGGATACCTTCTGATATAAAAGTCTCTTATCAGCTTCCAATCTCCCACAGACTAGACAGGAATAATTGACTATGTCTGCCTCGAAGTTTTTCTTTCAAAAAAGATCATTGGTACCACTGGTAATTAAGTCCTTCAAAAAGTATATTGCCTAAGTTATCGATGTGGGTGTGAGCTTTCTCTGTGTACGGCAAGTGGTCTGAAAGACAAGACAACTAGTTCAACATCTTGAAAATGGCACTTGGTTAGTGTTGGTGGTTAATGACAGAGGTGCTGCCTCCAGAGTGGATTGATCCACTTGATCTGGTCGGGCTACAGCTTAACCGCGCCCCCCTCCCCCCCGAATATAAAACCCCAAAAGAATTATACAAGTGCTTAAGGGGTCCTCTCTGAAGAGCACGGCTGGTTTGGCGGCAGGAATCGCACCGAAGCCCACAACTCCACACTGGTGGATGCTGGAGGTGGTTCAGTCCTCTTAGGTTATTTTGAATGCATGATAAATAAAACATGGGCTCTGATGTATTTGTCCACCTTTTTTTTGTTTTACTTTGTTTTTTAAAAGACAGATTGTCCACCACAAGCACTAGTGGTGACAAATTTGGGATGGGACTGCCTGAGGCCAGAACTGCTGCCATCCAGGGTTCTGTAGAATTCACTGTGTAAGGGGTAAAAGCATCTGGTGGTGTTAATAAATACACACAATAGACTCAAATATAAAAATTACATATAAAAATAATACTGTAGTAGAAGTGTATGTACTTTTATGTAACAGTGTATTAATTTTAATAACTTCTGAAAAATTATAGTTTTAAATAGCTCTTTGATAAAGGTACAGAAGATTTACATCTGTCTCTCTGCCCCCTGGACTGGTAGCAGTAAGGCAACATCCACGTAAGCTCTGCAGTGCAGAATCATAGAATAGAAACATTTAGTTTGGAAAAGACCTTCAAGATCATCGAGACCAACTGTTAACCCAGCACTGCCAAGGTATTGCCCAGAACTGTATTTCAGTTCTGAGCTGTGAGCTCCACACTCAGTGCTGTCAGCATGAAGTGACAAATATTTTATCACAGTAATTCAGGGGTTGCAAGTAGCTGTTCATTAACAATTGGACAAAGCCCATCAAAAACCACTTTTGCTGGGGGTCAGAGGCAGTCTTCAAATGGCAACGACCTTCACGTTACTGCTGGACTGTTAGAAATGAATTCTCTGTGTCTCACTTTTATTCCCACGACCTGTTTAGTCCACAAGAAAAACACTTGCATGAAAATAAGCCATTGTGCATGACCTCCAGCAATTTCTTCAACAAAAGCTTTTATTATGTGTTACAAGACCATTAAAGACATCTGGAACAAATAAATTTCTGTTTTAGGCACCACTGCATATTAATCTTCTGCTGGCAGGTGATGAATTCACACGTTTTGGGGTAGTTTTTGCATATGTCAATACATGAAGGCGCCACAACTGGAAACACAAAGGACAGTAAGGCATTTGGATAGGGAAGAACAAGCAGGAAGCCGAAGATCTGGAAAAGTCAGGAGATGAATGGGAAGGAAGTGATGAGTGGGAAGTAATTCATGGAAAGATGGCCTTGAAAATAAGGGAATCCGGACGGAGGACCGCGGGTGCATAGTGCAAGGAAGTGGGGAGAATGGGGTAAAAGGAAAGAAGGTGAAAATAAGGACTTAAGCCCATACAGCTCATGGAAAGAGATTAAGGGACGTATCCTGTAACTGAAGGCCTAAAACAGGCAAGGTTTTGTGTTTGTCTAGGCCCAGGGTCAGTTTGTTCTGGATTAAGTTATAACAGCAAATTTTACTGCAAACCCCAGAGGCGTGCTAGACCTTAATTCCAGATCACTGCACTTGACATCGCAGGCAACGGTGCCTGCCGTGTTAATGACCACGGACGATTCCCAAGATGTGTCAACAAGTCATTTTACATACATAAAACCTGGAATATTAGTCCAGATCATGAGATGGCATATACTGTCAGAGCTTCAACGAACTGAATCCTTGCTTTGGTAAAATCAATTTCTATCAGCTAAGAATGTGCTTTTTTGCTTTGTAGTTTGGTGCTTCCAATAGCACTGACCAAAACACAGCCTAGCAAACGTCTACCAGTCCATCAGAATTCTCAGGTAGGCTCCCTTACATTACTGTATTTTGCTTTTCTTAAGGAAAATTTGCCAAATTTGCGTAAATTTCTGATAGCTTTGAGATGTGGACAACTTTCCATTAGAATTAAGAAGGCTATGCCAAAATTATTTCCACTCAGGGTGACTCACAAGAATTGGAATCCACATCTTAGAGTGTGAAAGGCCAGTACATTAACTCATCGCTGCCCTTTGCCTCCGTTGTACATACTGTTGAACTCGTAAGTAAAAGCAAGCAAACAGTGAAGGAGATAAGTCTATTTGCTTGGGAATTAAACTGTGAAGAAAGAGGAGAATGGGCTTTGTGGAAGAGGCAGATGTTTTGTTTTAGGGGAGCCAGAGAAGGATGCTTCTGGTTCTTCTCCAAAGAGGGGGGGAAAAAAGCATAGACTCAGAATTTTGTCATTTAACAGCACTGCTTTTCCAATCCCCAAGCTAGGAACAATACAAAACCAACTCATATTGGTACATCTAAAAACCCATGAACAAACTAGTGTCACCAGTGACCAGAACTGATAACCTACTGATAGGTCACTGTTGTGTCAGAATGGGCTAAAAAGTAGCCCCCTAAAGACTCCGGGATGGAGCACAGGGCCCAAACGCAAAGGCAGTGTATTCACCAGGTTCTCCAAGACTTTGGATCATGCAGTAACGCTACAGAGGGAAACTCTGCACGTGCACCAGCACAACACTTGGAGGAAGATGAACCGGATGCTATTCCTGCCTTGAGCATATATGTATTTAGCCATCATTTTTAAACCTGCTGTGAACGTCCACAATTTAAATGGTACCAAGCGTTATAACACATAAAAAAAGCTCCCAGCTTGAGGAATTCCCTTGGCCCTACGCTATTGCTTTATTTCTGTTACTTTATATGTAGAAAGAACATTTAAACTACTTAGATTGAACTACTATGGTTTGTAGAATGTCACCTAAAACCGCTCCTTGTGTGTCGTCTGTGTGCACAGTCCCATACATTCACAAACGCTGCAACGAGAGCAGGACTGACAGTTACAGAGCAAGGCAAAAATGGCAGTGTCGTGCTAAGTAACCTAGCAACAGTCACAACAGAGCACAACACTCCTGGTTAGATTAAACTCTGTTCTCAGAGATGCAGTTTGTTATTTGACAGTGTGATTCTACTTGCAGGCCTGGGCTTGGCAAGAGATTTGGTGCTACAGAGGAAAATAATTTGTTACATCCCTGAAGTTATGTTACTGCCTTGGTTTCTCACGTGCAAATCTTTCCCCTCAATTTACTGTGCTGTAGGAAAAACGGATTGAAAAGTTACTTCAATAGGATGCACGAACTCTAAGTTCCAACACACTAGTGCGTTTCTGTTGTACACCTCAGCTCTTGTATTGGGCCTGTGAAGAACAAATCATATTACAAAACCAGTACCACTCCACGTTTCAGAAAAACATTAAGACTTTGAGATCAACAGGAGACCTCCCCGCTGCGTAATAGGTGCTAGAATTTTTTGCCTTACAGAACTGCAATCAGTACCTAATGTAAACATGTTGAGGTGCAATGTACTCCCACTCATTTAAAAAAGCTGGCCTCAGTCAGTGAGTATTGTCGACAGAAGAAAAATTAAGTCCCTGGATTGAGTTACTTCTGCTGGTAAACGATATTTTTTTTTTCCCTTTATAGTATGCATGCTATCCACGCTCAGTTAGGATACTGAGATGTTATCGGCTGAAACAAATGGTGGTAGAGTGATTAAAAAAACAACACCCCTCTTCTCTGAAACCTCAAACCATAGGAAAGAAAAACCTGCTGTTGAGTTGCTAATCCCTTGGAGATAGAAAGGTCCCACCCTACTGATGCAAGATGAAAACAGAAATCTAACTGCACACTTTACAATGATTTCATCATTTAATTAAATCATGCACACGTAAGATGAGATAGTTTTCTGAAGATTTATGTCCAGAAGCATGTTTGCTCTGGGGCCAAACCTTCATTTACCTGTGGGTTAGCAGCCATAATAGTGTAATTCCCATCATCATCCAGGGTGGAGGCTGCAGTATGCAGCGAGCAAGTCCCGTCAGGCTCTCTTTGAATTCGGTAGTGATCACTTCGTTTAGAAATTTGCTTCCCATCTTTAAACCAATAAATCTACGGGAAAAAACAAGGCATGGCTGATGAAAGGTGGGTCTCACTGTCATCAATTCTCAATTAATAACTAACGAATCTTAGCTGCTGAAGACCTCTCTGGTAAGCATCAAAAGAAAAGCAGTTTCACCAACTGGTAAAAGTGCAGAACCACGCTCCACAAACCACTTTCACTAAAAGCCAAGTTACAGGTTAGCAATTGTTCAAAGAGAAAGACATCAGTGTGAACATTTGCCAAAGAACTGCACAGGCAGGTAAGGGCTGTAGCCATCTCAAGGGCAGAAGAGCAGCTGAACATTTCAAAACCTGAAAGTAAGTGTCATTACAAAGAAAAGTTCTCTTTCAGAGAAGATTGCTAATTTAATTTTTTATTTTGCTTAAATCTGAAGAAATTGCCACAAGAACTTAAGAATGCTAATGCTCTCTCTTCAGAGAATAAAAAGCATTAACCAAAGTAATTATAGGAATAATTAATTCAGTGATTAATAAAACAGAAGTAAATCTCTCCCTGTTGAAACGGCCGTTTTGTCTCATATCCATTACGCTGACTGGACTGAACCAAAAAGCCAGACGGCGATTCAGCCCCTCGCGCTGGCAGTGAGCGGTTTGGTGTGCGCGCGGGCCAACTCAGGGTAATTACATGATTGAAACCAGCAGCGTCAGCCCGGTGTGACAGACATCTACCGAAATGGACAGCTTTAGCAAGTAAAAGGAAACACTTCAAAGCCAGCCGGCGCGTAGATAGCCTTCAGTATTTTTACGCCAACACCAATGTAAGTTCCAAGTTGTACAGAACAGTTACGTTATCTATCAAACAGGGCTCTTGTCCGTTACTTTTGATACATAATTTTATTCTTTGGCTGACCCAAGATCTACTTTCAGTGAGCCAAAAAAATGATGTCTGCAGAATAGTATCTTATAGTAAGCCATGAATTACACAAAAAAATATGTATACGCTTCTAATGCCTCAACTTGAATTGGGGAAAAAAATAAAATCAAGTATTTTGACCTAGCTTTGGCTTTGGTGTGGGGGTTTTTTGCTATATATTAAAAACAATAGAAAACTGCAATCTGAAATCTGCTCAAATCAAAAGAAACATGTGTGGTGTATGCATGAAAACACACAGAGCAATATGTGAAAAATTTTGTCCTAGGAAGGCTGCAGTCAGCTTCCCAAACCCATGTTTAAGCAGGACGCTATTTATAATTTCTGAAGTGTCTATTAAGACATAGTATCAGTGGTGTTCGGCACTGCTTAAGTCACTTGTGCAGATACCTGCACTATTTTTACGATAACAACTCGTCCAAAGTACAACAACTTTATTTGTCCTGGTCACAAGACTGCTGAGACTATTTAACGTGAGGTAAATGCACACATTTTCCATAGTCTAATTCTCTAAGTGGGAACTTAGGTCTTACTGCGAGGAAAGGGTGCTGGCTTTCCAGTAAAAATGAAATGGCACAGCAAAGCACAATTCCTGATAGTTTAATGTGCCAGGTTCTTCATACGTGCCAACACTTCATAGCTCTAAATGGGGGGGGGGAAAGTTGGGGATAGACTTTTAAATTTCACAGAAGATCAGTGGAGAATGTTTTGGAGGGAATGAGTGCAAAGTACCCTTAAAAATTAGTTACCATGTATGGCTTTTATATTAACAAGCATTACGCGTAACTTGAAATGATTTCATTTCCTCAATAGCTGGTTATACTTGTTTCCCATTTAGTCTGTCAGCGGCCTTGCAGAGACTCTGCGGTGCTAACAAAAGATTTAGTCATCTCTTCTCATCTGCTGACAGAGCACTTACTGGAGATGCAAAAGATACCCGGTCACTTATACACACGTGCTAATGGAGGCTGCTAACGACACGGCTGCAAAAAATGAGTTTTAACTTGCATGCTTTACACGCATCATAGATGCTTGAAAATCTGTGCAAAAAGTAGGAATTATTTAACAACAATGCACTTATCAGAAGTATGAGGAGACATGCCAGGAATTATTACATGGAAATACCTGCAAATACAAACTGGACCAGCTATCCAGGCATCATGCGTATGCTGTCCAGTGCTTATTTCCACTAAGCTTAAAAGCACTGGCATCACTGGGTTTTACTTAGGAGCAGTAAATTCTTAATATTACCTTACCTAACACGGAGTTAATGAGGACTATACTACCACTGCTGGAGACAATGGCCCTTGCAGTGAAGTAAGTATTTCTAGGATACCTTTTAATAAATGTACCGTTAAACTACGTAAGCATGGAACACTACATCTGGATTGCTTTTATTTGCACCAGATTTTCAGAAACCAAAGTGTAATGACTAGAAATACAATGGAATACACAGTACGAAAAGGGGTTTTGATCTTGGGCAGCACAGGCATTTTTAATCACTAAGAAATATATTCAGCCACGTGAAGAGCGAGTAGTATGAGCTTTATGCAGCATTCATGTCTCAATTAACCTTTTGTATGGCATTGTCCTAACTCTGAAGAGAAATATCCCTCAAGAAGAAGTATCCCTCTTGTATCACCACAGGCTCTCGTTTTAATTACGAAGTAGTTTTACATTACACTGAAGGTTATTACAAAAGTAGACTCAAATTTAAAAAGTCATATTTATGAAGACGGAATTTGCACATCAGTATTCAATTTACATGGTATGTTCAAGGGAAAAAAAAAATCAAGCCAATAACCCTGCTAAGAAAAATCCCTTGTAATGAATGCCAGATTTTAGAAGCACTACAGTCCTTCCCAAAGCCGTTCCTTGGCAGAGCTTAGAATACTTAGAAGGGAGGAGCTTGAAGTTAGTAAATTATTTCCAGCTTTTTGTTTGCCAAAGTAAAGAATTTATTCAGGGGCAACACTTCCAGCTTCAACACATGACAGCAGAAGGGCAGCCCTTGGCCATCAAGCACTTCAAAATTGCTATCTTGGTGTGCTCCAGCAGATGAGGGGAAGATACACCCTTTGACGTTTGCAAAGCCCATCTAACAAGTAGCCATCCAACAGGACTGAAATTGGTTCCATCCCAAGCAACTTAACAAATCACACAAAGCATCTGCAAGCGAAGGGACTAAAGGGTCATAGTCCCAGATGCAAGAGCAAATCAATTCTTAATGTGCATGATTTGACGCTGCAGAAAACCAGAACATCGTATCTGAATCAAGAGCGCATTCACATCAGATACTCCTTTATAATGCCGTGCTTTAGGGGAATTACTAACAATGTGGTTTCTTGGCTGTGCAACCCCTAGCGCCAAAACAAGGCGAGTGAGGGAAAGGAGACATCCTTTTTCATCTGCCTTAAATCAGATTAAGATGACTGTGAAACTACACCTTAATTGAAAACTGTGAAAATTAGGGAACGGCTAAGTTGACTAAGGCTGACTCATACTAGGTGATCCAACAACTTAGTCATAAACCTCAGGCAAAAAGAGTACCTCTCCAGCACACTGCACCTCAACCATCCATGAACCCATTTGTCTTCCACCCTTATTTAGCACAACAGACTCTTCTGTACGGTCATCTCGAAAGTAATGCTGGACATCAAAGGTTTCGTTTCAGTCAGGCAGGGCTCATCTTCTCAGTGTATGTCTTCAGTTTGAAGCAGGAGTGCTTTTTTAATATCAGTAAATCAGCCCCACTTACTTTGCAGAGGTTCACATCGTGTTGTGGTCTTGGAGCACAGAACTGGATTCCTTTCAGCTGAAACCAAGCCAGAAAATGTGCTCCAAGAACACATCTAATGTGCTGCATCTGCTTCAGCCTGTGGGATGAGATTAGAGATACCCTAAAGTAAAAGCTCCTGAAATGTATGCAGGGACGGATAGCTCATTCTACAGGTTTTCTTCTGGTCTGCACTACTTGTTAATGTAGATGGAGCCCTAGCTCTCCGTTGCTCTTTCTCTGCTACCTGACAAAGTCCATTTCTCTTTTTACAGTTTGTGAAGTATCATACACCTGTGTCATTGGACATGTAAATTTATCTGCATTTATCTCTGTTCAAAAACTTAAATACCTGTAAAACTTAGCACTAGAGGAGGGATTTGGATGTGGCTACTGCTGTCAAAGAGCAGTCTGTGAAAAAGCAGTCATGTCTAAGAGAGAAGGCACCTTTGATCTTCTCTAGGAAGAAAAGAGCCCCTATCCACAAGAGGTCACTCTAAGAGCTGCAAGGACCTCATGGGTAAAATGCCGGCTTTGGCAAGGAAGTTGAAGAAGCTGCTGCTGTTTGCGTGATGCATAATGTGTCAACTAGTTGATTGCCAAGCAATTTCTGAAATGGTTAAACACAACATACCAAAGGAAGGCATTCTTCCAGACTACTGACATCACACAACTGGTACTTCTGCATTTGCTAAAAGGAAATGCTTCCCAAGCCCAACCCTCCCTCAGAAGTTCATCATTAAAACCTCACATCAAGTCTCGTCTTGCTGTTGGAACATATGGGAGCTCATGGTATTTTATTATGTCTTCCTCTAACTTTCAATACAATTTAGTCTTGCTAGGGTGTGTAGATGTAAACTCTGCAGTGTGAAGAATGTAGAGGTATCATGCTGGCTCCTGAACCAGAAGCAACATATTTTAGCATTAGGATGTAGCTGTGTCTGAGCTAATTGCCCACGTTAACCTGATGAGGTTCCTTTTGAGACTACTGTGCCAGCTCACAGGGGGTTTTCTAGCATCGCATTGCATTCTGTGGTAGAGATGTACCCTGAAGGTACCTGAAAATGACAGAAGCATTACTTCTAGGCAAAATAATCTCAGGAGGGAGAATCTAAGAGCTGAAGCCTCATAGTAGGATTTTTGCCTAGCCTAAACCTAGTAATTCCAATCACATCAAAAAGAGATCTGACAGTTTATACCAGCTAGGAGTCTGTCTTGTCAAGAGGGAATGTCTGCTGTTCCTGTAAGACACAGTCCACGGGGGCCAGGGGCTCCCTGTAAGGTACCAATACAGAACTCTTCAGAGTGTTTCTAGAAACATTTAGCCTCTTTTCTTACCTTTGGCTTTGGATTTCCTGCCACTTTGCATGTGAATGTGACTGGCATTCCCTCAAAGATTTTGTAATGCTTCAGCTTTATCTCAAAATACGGTGACACGCTGTTATCGATAGGTTCATCTCCATGTTGCACCTCGTCATCTGATTCTTCCACAGGAGATCTCTCCAGCCTGTATTCAATTTCACTGATCAATCTTTGCTCGAAGCTGGAGACTTTATACTCCTGTCAAACAAGAAAGGTACGTATTACTGTCCAGCTTCAACACATTGCTCAGCCAGATGTGTTCCCAATTTTTTTTTTTTATTCTACTGATCTTTGACAATCCATTAAGGTTTTACATATAAAAGGAAACTGTATCTTGCTGAAGAAAAACACTATAATCCATGCCTCCAATAACTTCCCTATGAAACAATGCAGACATCTGGTATGAGGCAAAAATTGTATTTCATGTTATTTCAAGGTCTAATTTATATGGGGAAGGAAAGTCATTGGCTGCTTTCTTTCCATTTTTTAAAAAAGCCTGTAAGAATAAAAGTATTCTGAAGCAGTTCATAAAGTCAAAAGAAACACACTAATATTTCCTTGAGGGTACAGGCAGATTTAGGGTGGGTTTTGCTTCCCAGTGGCCAGAAGACCATATGGTTCACATCTGCTATTTGCACAGAACTGTGCTGAAGGCTGCACCAGAAGGCTAAATGGATTTTGTTTACAGTTGCCTGTTAAAATGGGGGGGTAGGGGAGGGTGGAAGAGAGAGAATATGGCAATGCTGCCAGTCCAGGACAGTTGCTTCCCTTTGCTCCCATTACCATGGTCCCCTTTGTCTCGCCAAAAGTATCACTTTCTTCCTTAAAAAACCCAAATTTGTCATAAGAGTATTCAAGATACAGAAAGGAGAGAGGGAAGTTTCATCCAGTGTAAAACACTACTGCTTGTTTAAATTTGCCATTCAAACAGTGGGAGATGTCGCAGTGACATACAGAGTTATGTACCTGCTTGACCTCTTCACTCTATCTCCTTCGCAGCACAGAGGTCCTGCTTTGAATCTTGGTGATAACGAAGATAGTGCCAGAATGTAAGAAAAATCAGAGGCAGATCCACATCCCACCCCTCACTCTTTAATAGCTAACGCTCTTCTGAGTCAGCAGAAATACAGTCACTCTTTCAAATGATCTTTGACCATTTTCTCTGACCCTTTATTTTATTTAAGATAGAACATTTCTCATATGAAGCTTCCTTTCACATGCCCATCTTCTACCATTGACTCCGGTCTGGGAATGATGTGTAGTCTTGCTACTGACTGGTAACAGAACTCATTATAACCCTCAATAACGATAAAAAGTGCAAGATGAGAGAAGCACCTTTGCAAAGTGCAGACATTATTTTAATTTCTTTGTTCTACTTCCCACAGAAGTAAATCATGAAGTACGCACGGTGTACCTAAAGAGCAGCTGATTTGGACGCAAGGCAGTTGGTGTGAGTGTATGTTAACGTTATAGCAGAAAGGTGCTGGAGCACACCATTGCTGGGGTCAAGCTGCCTGCCCTCAGACGGTTAGGCTAACAGAACAGCATCAATGCCTTGAAGGGACAACAGCCCAAAGGTCCCCAGTTATTAACGCTAGGTGACCTCTTGTTATTAACCAAGAACAGTAGAAGGGAAAGGGTAAAGATGACAGAGAAAAAAAAAAAATCAATGGAAAAAAAAAGTAAAACAGATAAAGGAGAAAACATTAACCTTTTGCTTATCCACAGGACTCACTACAGAAGCACCAACAGACCGAGATTCCTGCAAGGGTAGAAAAGAAGATAAAGAGGCAGAAAGAAGACCAAGAGCCATTCCTGACAGTTTCTCAAAGTTTTTATCAGGAGAACATGCTTTACATGGTAACATAAGCAAACGACTGCTACGCATTTCCAAACAGCTGCTCTGGCATCCGAACAATGGAGAGCACGTACCTGGCCTTTCGAGCAGACTTTCTGTTGTATTTCTGGTCTGCGTCCAAAAAGTGCAGATTACACACATACAGAGAAGATAGTTTCAAGATAGTAGATGTATTTTTTCCTTAAGAAACTTACAGGTCAGGACAGAATAGGATGAAAGGAAGAATTTAAAGCAGAGAACAGACATTCAAGAACTCTCGACCTTATTCAGCACGGAAAAACTGAGCAATAGGCATGTGATCCTCCAGTTTACTCCTCTGATAGGTAACATATGACTTCTGTAATCAAACCCGTCCTATCCTGAGTATATTTATGTCTTATGCAGTACTTTTTTAAAGAGAATCACAGCCTGTAAGAAAGAAAAATTGGAAGATTTTTTTTATTTTCCTGTGAAATTGTAGAGCTATGTGTTACCTGTATCGCAGGCTCCTCTTCTGGCTCCTGTATATTGAAGACAGTTGCAGCACTGTCTGCTCCCAGCAATCGACGAGCCATTTTCTCCTCATATGTTAACCTCTGAACAAATACAAAAGGGGAATGAGGAGGAGGGAAAAGGAGAAAGAGAAGTTCTTATTTTTCACTAAGAGCTACAAGGCAGTTAGACAGTAAGCGATGCTTCAAATAAGTTAATAGAAGAGAGCAGCAATATGTTTGTAACAGAAATTTTCTACTGCAGTTTGTAATGCATTTTTTTTGCATTACAAGTGGCTCTTCTGGCTTAATCAACACTTGCCCTGACTCTGCCATTTGTTTCCATCCTCTTGCCAGGAACTTGGGCGGGAATGAGCAATAGGAACTGCTTAAATTGGCATGGCCATCAAAAAAGTGCATGTCAAATTATCCCAAATCTTATTCCTAGTCGTTTTGCTCAATTTTTACATTAGAACCATACGGCAGAAAACTCTGCCAAAAATGCTACGGAGATACTATACCACTTCATTTTTTTTGTCAAAAATATGACAGCTTTATGGAAAAATATATTCTTTAAAGATTTTTATTTCTCCTTATACTTACTCTTTTTGGATTGAAGGAGATTGCTTATAAAAGACAATTTACATTCATAAGGTAAAGCAAGTTAAAAGAAAATCTGAAGTGTATAAATCAACGGTTTCATCATTTTTCCTTCTATGGCCAATAGCACATTTCATGCACTTAAACACTTGCTTACAAATCAATATTGCAAAAAAATGCCAGTGAATGAAAGGCAAAGCCATTACATCTGAAATGCCTCATTTATCAACAAAAAAAAAGAGAAAAAGAATGGAAATTGTAAAAATTGCATCTACCTAATGCTTTAATTAAAAAAAGAAAAATAATTTAAAAGATGTCATATTGTCACTAAACCAGCGAGGCTGAAATTCATGAAAACTAGGTACCAATCTTGGCTTTCCTTCTCTTAAATTTATTTTGTGATCACTCCAAGTGCCTACAGCCATGACTACACAAACAGAATCACCCAAGACAGCAATCTGCAAGGCAAAAGCCTCAAGGCAAGTGCAAAACCAGAGTTTACTTGGTTCAAGCTTCCACATCATCTGATCACAGTTGGTGGGGTTTTTTGTTGTTTTTTTTTTTTTCCCCTGCAGGCCCCATCATCTTTTTCATTTGTCCAGGCCAAACATCTCCATTACTTTCCAAAACAGGCACTGACAGTCAAGCTGTTCATGTGTCCACCTCTTTTGAAAAAATGTAAACTTATACACTAGAAGAGTGATTTTGCTTAACTGCTGGAGAACAAACTCTACACAGTCAATGGAGAAAGGTAAATACAGAAGCACTGGACACTCTGAACATTTCCCACTTCACTCCACGGACCTTATTAAGAGCCAGAATCTGGCAGCCATGGAGTAGACAGCGTGACTCAATAGGCTGTCTTGAACTACAGCACCATAGTCAACATCTCAGACATGGGAGCAAACAGCAAATTTCTGAGCATGATCCTGAGAAACCTAAAACACGCTACCTTTCAGTGACATAAAGGTATCCCAAGACATTCAGATGCTTTTGAAAACACTTCCTTGACAAACCAGGGTTAAGAGGCAACATTTTAAAAATTACATTCCCTTTAAAAGAGATTCCTGCTTCAAAGACATTTAAATCAATGCCTTAATAACTGTAATCAAGTCTTCAGAACGTTGTTTCTCATCAAACCCGAACAAGAAAAATTTGATACTTTATCTTTAATGCATACCTTAGAATGCACAAAAGTTAATGGAGAACTTTGTGGCTGTGCATTTAAATTTTTTTGATACACTTGCCCATTTTACCTCATTTCTTGACTCCTCAAGGAGATCATTAATTCTTGATAAAGTATGTCAGTTAGTTCTACAGGTTGTTCTTATACTACTGGCCAAAAAAGTCCCAAAACTGCAGGATCTAATGATGCCTGATTCCTAATGGGTTTGTTTCTCATGATGAAATGCCTTGTCCTTCTCTGATGTCCAGTTACCCCCTATTCTTTGTCCCTGCTGTCCAGCAGCTGAACAAAATGTAGAGTGAGCCTGGAGTGATCGAGAGTTACACACATGCTTTCTGGCCAGCCACCCAGTGATGAACAGTCAAAAGCAAATAGTTTCTGAAGCTGAAAAAGCCATTGAGGTACAGACTGTCCAAGCTTCTTATACGATTTCATCATCTTTGAGACCTCTGTTGCTTTGTTAAGTCCAAATAAAGTTGTCCCACAGGTGAAGGAATGATAGGCCAAAATGTACACTATCATTCCTTATGGGAATGCAGCTCTGGAAACGATATTTAAAAGAATAAATGCATAAAATATAAAAATAGTCTATACACAATTATCTTATATGCAGTGTATCTGAGAAACCACCCTTGATGACCACTCCCATTGCCCTGGGTATTTTATGTTCTTATACCGGTTGTCCATTGTTCAAAAGGTCTTCCTTGAAGCGAAGTTTTCTTTCCAGATCCTGAATTACAGCATCTTTTGACCCTTGAATCTCTTCATCTGATGCTATCCTAGCAGTTCTGCCTGTTTTCTTGGGAAATCCCCTGCAAAATGGTACAGGAAAACACATGAGCTTTCCTGAAAACATTGGTATTTAGAAATTTATCTGGAACCTCTGCTATTAGTGAAGAAAATGAAACAAATAGTGTCTTTGAAATTAGAGGTCCAGCATCTTTCTTACTATGCTATCATCCCTTCTAACTCACATCACTGATTAAATGGTTAAGTTTAAGGACAAAGTTGAAACTATTTGTGAATAGTTTGTTTGTGAATTAGTTAAAACAGGACTCAGGGTAGTGTAAGAGTAGCTGTAAATTCACACACTCAGAGAGGAAACTGATGAGCAATGACAATAAAGCAAAGTGAGAGGAAACATGAAAAAGAAAGCATGACTAGATAAGCAGGGATGGACGATAAGCTAGGCTCCTGTGAAGTACCAGAGGGATAAAGATCAGAAAGATGTAAAACAAGGCAGTTAATTATTAATTTCCTATATTATTTATTAACTAATTCCTTGTTACAGCTTTGCAATACACAATGCATAACCTCATGTTTATTCTTCATATCTCTGTGAACACATACCCGGAAGGCAACATGTAAACGTTGATTCTGAAAAAAGAGCCATTCACAGAGTCTAGGTTACCCTGGCAGAAAGAAAAAATCATCCCTGCAAAGCAGGGAAAAACTCGGCATCAGGTTTTTACAGAGGAATAGCAACCACGTAGCAGTTTGCATTCAGAGAGCCAAGCTATTCCTCATAGCAGCCTACCAGTCCTGATTGCACTTCCAGGATGTCTCGCTCCCATTTTCTAGAATGGCACAGGAATTTCCAGTCATTTCCAACACTTTTCAGTAATGTTACGATGGCTCTACTGCTGGAAATACCTAACAATAATCATTTCCACTGGAGATCAGCTGTTCTTACACATTTGTGAAGAAATCAACATTGCTATCGGTATTTTAAACTTGTGGCACACCCCACTTCTCCAGTGAAGTCACACATTACTGTTTAAAACACCAGTACTGATTCAATATTAGTTTTGCACTGATTTCTTTTTTTTTTTAACTTCAACAATTTACCAGGGCTCAGCCCATTACAAGGGAATGACTTATGCAAAACATGGAATTGATCCAGATAAACTGACAAACTCACAGGTGACAGAAATGGGAAAAAAAAAAAAATCAGACTAGCATATAAGAGGTAAACTTCTTTCCGATACACAACTTAATAACAATTACCAGCACCAAAATGTTAAACAAGAATCACATGGAGCTAACAAATTTTCTTGGATATTGTTTGGTACTATGTTTCTATAATATGGCTGGAGAAACTCCATTCCTCAGTGGTAATTCTTTCAATGGTAATTTTTAGATTAAAGTGAAACAATCACATATGCTGTCAATACCCAGAATGGAATTAAGGAAAGGTGGAGAAGGCAATAATTGGAAACATTTCTGTCTAAATTCCTAAAACATTTACTGAGAGTAAATTTAAAATGGGAAAATGGTGAAGTTCTTGTAAAAAAAGAACTGTATCTTCACATTAAATCACAGCAGAAGAGTAGACATTTGCCTCATATCGCAAAAAGCCAGAGAACAACAACCTCCACCCTAGAAATATTCAGCCATTAGCTAGAGATCTTCTCAGTCACCAGGCAGAGTAATTCCCTCAGCATTTGTCTGGGGATCTTCTCAGTCACAAGTAACAAAGAAAATCACTCTGTTCTGGGAAGAAGTCAGCAAAACTATCCCATCTACAGGGACACAAGAGAATGCCAAGAGGGTAAGGTCTCTTCAAGAGAGAGAAGCTTCAATAATTCAAGAAAAGTGGAGGTAGTAAATGTAAAGGAAGATATGGAATGAAAATGAACAGGAGAAGGTAGGAAGAGGGGATCAGAAGGTAATGCGCCTTAGAAGGCTGGACCGGCTGCTGGAAGGTTAGTGGAAAGGTGTCATCTGCCTCACAGTCTTTGCCTTCATCTTCCAGACCCTTAAGCAACACAGCCCAGCACTGCCATGGAACTGTTTAGATAAGGATGCATATACACACACAAATCTGGTCAACTTCAAGGCAGCAAATTTCAAATTCAGCCTCAAGCTGAGGAAACCCTGTGCCAGCTTTTAATGGAGACATGCATCCTACCCTGAAAATTTCAAGTGATACATTAAGAAACACAGTTTTTCTTTCACATTCTTCCAATGATAAAAAGAGTATCGGCAGGAAAAGGCTGCTTATGCTTGGCGCTCAACAGACTGTAAAAGTAAAATGTAAAAAAAAAGTAAAAGTAAAACTTTACCAAAGAAAGTCACAACAGGGCATGAAGAGAGGGATGGGCTAAGTGCTCTGGAGTGGATTTCAAGCAACGAGTTAAAGCATTTTCTGAAGCATTATCACATCTCTCTGAAAACAAAAACCCCTAAGCAAACACAGCCAGTTTTAAAAGGAGGAGGAGTATCAACAGAATCACAGGTCAGTAAGTTCAATGTCCATACGAAATGTAATAAAACAATACTACAGTCCATTTCAAAACAATGTAGGGTAATAAGGAAGTGAAAATTGAATCGTATCAAACCTCGAATTTCTCCTTCTGTCAGGCTGAAGGGCATGCAGATAAGGGCAAAAAGAAGAAACTTTGATACACTTCAGTTTATGGCTTCTGAGTAAGCCCTCAGGAGGTGCAGAAAGTTCCCTAGTAAATCAGGGAAACGGAGTCTGGCTGAGATTTCTGTTATATAGCTGCATAACTGTCTGGAAAAGCTGATCAGTGACTAGCTACGTTCTTTCTTTTTTCTATCAGACTGGAAGAATATAGACCAATGAGGTGTTCCAAAGGTATCCTAAGCTCAGTACTTAGCATTTCAGTCTTATCAGCTGGAACAGTGAAACAGAAAGCACGTTTCTAAACCTGAGTGATGACACTGAACTTGCAGAGGTTGCAACTCGCAGGTAATAACTGGCAAGTACAATAATCATAATTAGTCTAGAGGTGATCTAATGATGATGAAACTCAGGAAAAATGTTCAAAACATGACAGCAACACAAATGGAAAATTAGCATTACCACATTAGCAGCTCTCAAGAATTTGCGAGATTAAAACTTGGACAATAACCATTATTTCAAAAAGGAAAAGAAATACAATTCTGGGACACATTAGCACAAGACATGAAACCTCATTGTTTTCCTTTATTTCTTGCCGTCGGTCACTGAATCCGGTTTTACCACTGCACTTCAAGAAAAATACAGCAAACTGGAAAGTTTTAGAACAGGAAAACTGTTAGATGGATTTAAAAGCATAGCTTTTGTGACAAGCTATGTCACACACACAAATCTTGTTTATTTAGTCAGGAAACGAGGAGAATATCTGAAGACAGACAGGTAAATCAAACATAAAACATCAGAAAATAGCTGTCATTCAATGATTATCCCTGTTCATTGAGACTGATAAGCAGAAAACAAGTTGAAGAACAACAGGCCTGGTTTAAACAAAAACAACATACAACTCTCCTTTCTCCACCCTTCAGCAGTGACAGTTAAACACTGGAACAAGTCAAGTAGGGAAGCCAAGGAATTTTATTTAAGAACAGGGTATGCAAGTATTTAAAAAATGGCCTGGGGGTCCCTGGTAGCTTTTAACAGGAGAGACAGATGCCCTAACAGCTTTCCAGATCTCTGATTATGTCCCAGAACATCCTGAGCTTTGCACAGTGGGTGTGGAGGTGTCATCCAAGACCTGCCTTGAAAAATAGATTCTTGTCTCTTTATATACATTTACAAATAAATATTTAAGCAAGGAAGTGCTTAAATAGATTGGTTAAAATAATATAACTATAAAAAAGAGCATCAGTCAAAATTTATTCAGATGCATTCAGAAAAACTCTCTCTTTCAGGACTATTTTTGGTCCCAATTTAAAAAGAGGTGCATGAGGAAATGTAATTCTTCCTGCAGATGCTCTATTTCCACCCCTCTCTAGAATCTTTCTTTCTCTACATAGACACACTTTAAAATACGTATATAAATATATATATCCACACACACACATTCATATCCACACACCAAGTTAGCTCTTAAGACACACATTCTCCAGATGAATTTCAAAACGGCTACAAGGCAACAGCAGCAAATTGAAGGTCCTTGGAAAATCTGCCCTCTGAAGCGCAGATCCATTCAGACTGAGAGACGTCAAGACAGCCTGGCAGCAAAGTTTCTTCCTCTGCTTTTTGCAAATATTTTTCACATTCTTAATTGGACCCATTAGGTTCCTAAAATAGCTGTCCTCCTTAGTGACTCATCGGTTTACTTCTGATCTTTTCTGAGGGACAGTATCAAACAAAACATTCTGCCAATTCAGTTATGTGTTTGTAAGTTTGTTCTCTGCCTGATGCAAGTTTCAGAGTACATTGTGAGTATTAAGGTAGCAGGGGGTAGCTGGAGAAGGCACCTTTCAAGATACTGACACCTTAATCTCAAGCACACAATCACCACCACAAACTTGCAAAGAAACTAGCAGCCTTTGAGAGCTGGGCTGCAATCCACACAGGTTTTAAACACCTCCGAAACACGCGTCACTTAAGTCGCTAAGGGCTCGAATACAGGCACAGATAAAAGCACACAAGCCTGAACTCTTTTGGTCAGAAAGGGCGCCACAAACCTGCCAAAACTCCAGTAATCTCAGTTCACACAGAGATTTTTGACAGCAAAGGTTTTTGCAACATCGGCTTGGCTCTCCTTAGTTTTGAATGTTTGCCCTAACATTTGTTTAGACAGAAGGCCAAACCAGCAGTACTTTTCATGTTTTAATTACACAGAGTGCACGCTGGATGCGATTCCCTCTCTTCCTATTTACCTTTTACAGTGTAAACAAGGGCAACAGGCTGGCTGTTGTTATCCTTCCAAGAACAAATTCCTGTTTGCAGCCAACATGGCTAAGTTTCACAGAAATCCAAATCAATTCTCTGGTACTGAGGTAATGAACAGTAACTTGATTTTTCCCTTAGAACTAAAGCCTTCCAAAAATACAGCTAATTCCTGCCCACTGAACATTTTTCACTTACTGTAAGAACAAAGTTACTACAAGCACTGTAACAGAGCACAAACTTTGAAGCTGCAGCTGCCTATTAAGAGCATTAGTCTGATCTTGTCATACATACTGTGGAGACCAGGAGTCAGATCTGTTCAGTAATGTGATGTTACACGCATCCGATCTAAGGGAATGCCTGAGGCACGGACCTGACTAAGGATGACTTGCACTAAATGAAACAATTGAACTTTGGTTACCTTTATTTCTACCACCCAAGAATAGGTTGTGAAACTGTAGGGGGGGGGGGTGAGGAAGAAAAAAATCATGCCTCAGCATTGGATAGGACCAAGACTGATACTGATATGTCTGCCCCCCAAAAGAGAGGTTTGAAAACGATGGGGGGGGGGGGGGGTGAGGAAGAAAAAAATCATGCCTCAGCATTGGATAGGACCAAGACTGATACTGATATGATCATGTATCTCTGAGCAAGTCTGATCCTTCTTAATGGTTAGATAACACAGAACCAACTCGCCTACAAACAGTATGCCTACCACCAAAAATTCGTTTTTCCAAGGCTTATCTTTAAAAAAATGCATTTTTACTCACTAAAAGAATTACTTTTTCATTCTCCTGTTCAGTTCCTTCCCCACCTGAGCAAGTTATGCCTCTGCCTCATGCTGCACTGGTTACCATAGACACAGAAGTGCCATTTGCTTTTCAAAATATGTACATATCTTTGAATATGAATTTTAAAAAATACTTCCTGTTTTGTAACGAATAATCTTATCTCCATTTCTGATTGTTACCAGCATTATGCTAGAACTGATGGTCGAGAAGAAATCACTAAAGCACTGACTGCTCCTGAATGCAGAAAAGGCTGGTACAGTCCTCTTAGTCCTGAAATCCTGAGAACAGGTGACTGCTAGAAGCATGTGAAGAAAAACCTATAGTGCACTGAGAAAAGGTAATTAAAGTAAAAATGTAAAATATTAACCTTTACTCCAGCTGACGAAATGCTGCTGATTAAGGTGTCAGCAACTATCGAGCCTGGCTTTTACATTCACAGACATTACTGTGGCATTTGTATCTGCTTATATAATTAAAAATTTAAATCCTCTGAAGAAAGTATATGCAGACCAAAAAAAGCTGCAAAGCAATGCTGCAAATAGCCTCTCTCTTCAGCAGAGAAGTCCATGTACTGATTCTCTTAGTTAAGTCCCCTTGTCATAACATTCTTAAGTGTCTGCAAATACCATTTAGAAAAAGAACTGGATAAAAATGAATGTTAAGATACATCACGTCACTTATTTTGGTTATTGTCTGTTTGTCTCCACGTTAGTTCCTTGATCTTTTGAGCATTTTTGATTAGATCTGAGGAATGACCTGGATTGGAAAGTTCAAGTGGAACAAACACGCATTCATCACGCTGCAAAAAGCTGATATAGATCCTATTTTATGCTATTCATGCGTGTGTACATAATAAAAAGGTGTTAACGTTGTGCAAAAATAAAGCCCCCAAAATGGGCTGTTTCTTAGCATAATCACCCAGAAGTGATCCGACAGCACCAATAAACCACTCTGGAGTTGGTTTAAGCCACAAGTAGCATCCAAGCCACAGGAAAAGGTGCTACAACACAATAAATCAAGAAACTTTAAAAAAAAAATGGACTAATGAACAGGAACAATAGCTTAAGAAAATTGGGAGTTGGAAATGAATGCATGCCCTAATATTAGCTGGAACTTTTCCAGTTACAGAAATACTTGTCTTCAGATAGATTTTCTTAAGATCCAGGGATAACTGCAGGTATGACTCAACGGGCAGCATACAGAGATGAGGTGAGATCCCTCAGAAGCAAGAAAACAGCCTGACCTTTCTCCTCAGATTCATCACCAAGGTACTTCCGCCTACATATCGCTATTTTCACATCAATCACACTGTAGGTAACCTCCATTTTTTTACAGTTGTGACAGACATGCGGAAATGGGAAAAGTAAAGGTCCAGTCCACGTAGGACAGCAATACGATTTACTCTAAAATGAAAGCTGCCATTTTTACTGGGAGACTGTTGAAAGGTTTTAAATAAAAAGATGGAGCAGTGTAGCTTTTCCTCAGCTTTTCCACCATCACTGCTATAACATAAGGTTTACTACAATATCTGCTTCAGTGCTACGCGAGACAGAATTCAATGGACACGTTACAGTACACAGATGCAAAAACAGACCAGCAGCTGAGTCAAAAGGGGAAAACAGTGCAGATCTCTCTCTAATGTTGCTATTCTCGTGATTCCCACAGAATCTCCTTTAAGATTTGAATTGAAGGTTCTAAAGATTGTTAAAACAGCAGTTAAATTTCTTATGCAAAGTGATAAAAGCAGCTTATTTATTTAGCTTTTACAAGATACTTTAGACAATCTTGTCTTTAAAACAACGTTCTCTTCTCCACTTTCTATTCTTTTCCACAAAATAGTAAAACTAGAATCACGTTCATTCACCAATTCTGTAGAGTCAGGTGTTTATTTTTTTTGATATATTTGTAACTAAGGTACTCTTACTGAAGATATCTACTTTAAGAAAAAGTCAAAGAAAAAATGTCTACTTTAAAGTAATTTTTAAAGTTGCTTTCAAAAGGATAGATATATAGCTGACACTACAAGTTTTTTATACTTAGAGATTCCATTTCTCCAGGTTGGATGACTTCACACCTTTTTGAAGCAGGATTTTTATTATCTGGTTCTTCAGGTCCCTTCCAACGTGGTATTTTATGATTATTTAAATAGTCACTAAATCTTTCTCATGGGATTAATTTTGCTTTCACAAATGCTCATGTAAACTTATCAACGTGTGTGTGTGCTTACCTAGAATATGTAAGTATACTAAATTCTTTTCATACAGATGTAATTTGGGTTTTTTCTATCAACAATGAAGACCAAATTCTAGCTTCTACAGATTTAACTGTGGACAGACCCCCTCAATTCTAGGTTTCTATCAAATTAACCTGGCTTCCTGCAAGTCTTTTGTAACCAAAACCTAACCTGAGTCCAACACATCCACCCACTCTAGAGTTTTCTTAAGGAAAAGAAAGAAGGATCTGAGATTTTTCAAGAACTGTATCCAACAAGCTCAACCCAGCCAAATTTTACCTCAGAAATAACCGGTAAGTGTTCAGAATTCCCCTAAGTACTTAATTAGCTATGCAGCACTTCTGTTTAATAACACTATGCTCTGGCAACACACAAATTTATCAAATTAGTCCCATTAATAAAAAAAAAATATTACTCCCAAAGTTTGTTCAGCTAACACCACCTTAGTCACAGCTTAAAAATGAGTGTCACTGCGAAGTGTCAGATTACTGGAAAGATAAGATATATTTTATTCAATGGAAACATTTACCACAGAATTATTGCACATAAATGCTTAAAATATTTAAAAGTGAATTACTAGACACTAACAACACAAAGCTGCTTTCCATATTTCAGATGCCTAAACAAAATGTAGCCAACTCACAAGTAGCTTTTCTCATGATTCAGGCAAGGCTGTAAGTCTACGTGTTGTTAAAAAACAAACAAAAAACCCCCGACTCCAAGCAAACAAGAAGACCCAAATGCAATGTTTCCAAATCTATCGACTGAAAAGAATATTCATTTGATCAAACTGGTTTAAACAATGCTGTCATTTCCACAGGATCTCACGCTCCAAACCCAAGGAAAAGGTCAACCTTTAGCTGAAACATTAGCGTGGTGTTTACTGCAAGCGGGCTCACAGAGTACAGGGGTGGAAGACAGAGTTAGAAATATTTTGACTGACTTCTTACCTAACAAGAGGGAGAACACTTCCTTGGATCAGTTTAAGAGGAACAAAGATGATACATACACTGCAAAGGAAATGCCTGGATGGAGAGAAGGTCTGACTTCATGACAAGAAATGAAGACTGTTAGTTTCTATACAACAATGTGTCTTGCATTTTACAGAAAACTTCACTGATGCTGCCTTTGACCATCTCAAAAAATAATTACCTCCACCTGCAATCTTTCTTTACTTTAATTTTGCTTCTACCACAAAAGCAATCTGAAGAAAATACGAAAGATGCCTGCCAAGTACTGATTCTGAGCAGATAGTAATGAAAGTAGTAATGTGGTAATGAAAAAATAATTGAAACATATGAAAAATTAAAAATATATCAAGATGCATAACTCACAAAAAATAGTCTGCAAATTTTCTTACTGCACCAAAAAGTGTTTTTTAGTAATTACAAGAGACTCTGACAAGGCTAAATATTTATTGTTTTCTTACAGATATTTGCTAGGAGTGTCACAGTACCCATGCATGGGAGAGAAAAGAATAGAAAAGCATGGTAAAAAGACCATAAAAATATGTGGATTATCAAGCCTGAAGCACACACACAAAAAGACAAGGCAAGAGAACGGATCCGTGAAAGCACTGGAAGCAGAAAGCAGAACTATTTTAAGAGCATTTTGTCTGCTACAGGCACTTGATATGAAAATGTTGAAGAATCTAAATGCAATGACAGGTCCACTGATGTTAAAATATACTAATAAATCACAAAGTTATTGCCTAAAGCGGAAATCCTACCACTTCAGACACTGTATTTGGAGTCTCTAGAAAAAAAAGTACTTCCTTTCTACGAAAGATATTTCAAACTCTGCATAGTTCACTTTCAGCAACCCACGATCACATTCTCAGTATCACCACTACATGACAGATAAAGATGCAGAGACAAAGCTAAGTGGCTTGACTAGCATTTTAGACACTGAGCTGCAGCAAAACTTTGAATGCTCCAGTTCCTTCCTCAGACTGGGTGTCAGGAAACAGTGTCACCCTTTTCAATCAACAGATCTTGGAGAGCATAGAGTACATGGTGAGACTACAGGCTGAGGTTATGGAATACAGTGAGTGACTCAAAACCTACAACGTCTCAGAAAGCCAAATGTGTTAAAGAAAAGAGGATTTGTGAGGATGGAGCAAAAGACAAGAGAAAAGAAGCAAAAAGTGAAAGTGGAGGGGGAAAAACTGATAAAAACTGGAAAAAAAAAAAAAAGAATTATACCATGAAGCAAAAGAGACCAAAAGTGGGGGGGAAGAGAGGCAATAGGATGAATTTCTCAGGAGTGGTATGAGAATGCTGGAAAACAGAATGATTTGCTCAGCAAAACACACCAGACATTAGTAACCTATACAGCAAAATGAAAAAGGTGAGGCCAGGGTAAAACTGGCATCATAGATACATAACAACACTTTTTTTCTCTTTCTTTTTTGCATCAGGCAGTACATCTTTTACCATGTCTTATTGTTATAACTCAGATGACAACCGCTCACTGTGTATCTATATAGATAAATTATACACACATACATTCAGCATGGTTAACACGATCCAGCTCCCATCTGGACTGCATTTCCTGAGGGAAAGCAGGCCAAACGGCCAACCCCTCACCCTTAGCTCAGAGACAGAGGCTGCTGCCTTGTCCGGGGGTAGACACATCATCATGTGCACGTCCAGACCACTGCCGGGCTTGGGGAAGTGAGGGACATGGGGAAGGGGAAAGAATCCTTGCGGAGATGCTTCTCTCTCCAGAGATGGAAGGGATTGAGGAGGAACAGAGCTCACGCCTCAAGTGAGAACATGTGTGCATGAACGTAGCACAACAGGGAAACAGGACATAGCAGAGGTTCAAGCTGCTGCTGTCACCCTCATAGCACACAGGAGAGAACTTGAAAGAGAATCTAGTTCCTATCCAGAAGTACAGAAACATTACTAGAGCCTTTCCTGGAAAATCAGGGGTAATGTCAGGTGTCTGTCGGCTGTGCTTACCTGTCAACCTGTCAGCAAATGAATCATGCAGCTTTCAGCAGTCAATATCAATAGATAAACTCAGCCAGAGCAAAGGACACAGTAAGACACAAATTCACAACTCTTATGAGTTCGAGGGCAAACTGTACTATTTATTCATTTTTCTCCTAAATCTGTTTTACGGCCAGACTTCATAATGAGCCATATGACAGAAATCAAGATAAAGAAATGCTTTTTAAAGCATATACATGATTTATTACTTTGATATGTCTGCTTTCTTCCTTCTCTTCCTTTTCATATCTTTGGACTGAAATAACAGAAGTTCCCACCGCAACGTTATGTAGCTGAGCAAGTCACCTAGATACCGTAGATATGTTTAGACAAACTTCTAGGCAAAGTTATAAATAAGCCTTGGATACAGCTCTTCTCATTTTTGTTCCTCAGCATGTCTCTTTGTTCTCCAAGGATGGAATGAGAGTCTAGTGCCAGTGGAAAGACAAACTGATCTATGATGGGAGCCGACATGCTCCAAAATACTATTTTGGCCTTTAGAGAAGACAAAAGGGGAAAACAAGTATGCAGAGTTGTTAGAGGGAGGGATTCTGTTTGGTTTTATGTGCTGCTTTTCTAAATCCCCTCCTAAACCCTTTTCCAAACTTCCTTGGAACAAAAACTCTAGCCAAAAGTCAATATTTTATTATCACTACTTTGCTGTCAAATGTATACTTTAATACCTTATACTTTAAGTATCACAAATCTATAGGGACTTCTCAACAACGGTCTCTTGATATTTCTCTACCTACAGATGTAACAGGAACATGGAATGCAGATATCACCGATTATTACCATGTGCCTTTAAAAGAACTGGTCATAAGAAGGGTTTTTTTGGATCTCCTTCCACCACCTGGGGCATGCCTTTTGCTGTGCTTTCATATTTTCATCAACTTCAATTTAAAACTTTAGCTTTTCTTCTTTTGTGTTCCTACTATAGGATTCTTTCACTCCTGTGAGGGTTAGAATATCATACCCTGTCTCTAGCCAGAGGCATTTGCAAATAGTTCATGTATCTGTCCCTCTCAGATAGCAGGTAACAGCAAAGGACCCTAGTGAAGTATAAAATGAAGCAAAAGCAATAATCTTCAGTACACTCAAGATACTCATTAGCTGATACTTACGGAGGAGTCACTCCTTTTGGGAGGCCTAATGCGTTGACAGAAATGGGTGGTGGCTGGGACGGCAGCATGGAGCTGAGAAAAGCTGCTGGAGACTGTCCGGAATTAGGAAATCTGGGAGTTGGAGATACGCTATGGGAAGGTGAAGAAAGTGAAGGAAGAGGAGGGGGTGGAGGAGGTGGAAGTGGAAAGGAATCACACACAGGATATGTTGTGGTTGGACTAAAGACAGGTGGAGGTGGGGGCGGAGGCGATGGAGAAGAAGGAGACCAGGCATACTCCCCTTCTGGAGTAAACTGCTGAGAGAAAGGGGGAACAGGCATTCTCCCAAACTGTTTCTGAGAAGCAGTTGGAGACATAGGAGAAGGAAGGCTGGATGTAGATGATCCTGAAGATGGAGTTACATAACCTGAAGCAGGGCTGATGTTCTGAGCAGCAATGAATTGCTTAGGCCGAGCATAGTTGAAGGAGCTGGAAGACTGCATGGTTGGGGAAGTGTGAGAGTTAAGAATACTCATTGGCACAGGGGAGGTGACAGGCTGGCTAGACTCAAGCTCCTGGAAGGAGGGGGGAGGAGGAAAGGAAGGAGAAGAGGGAGGGTGCTGATGATGATCAGGTTGCTGTTGGCGATGATACCACTGGCCACTTTCTTGCTCCAGACGAATTTGGTTCTGCAGCTGCTGTATTTTTATAGGGTCACTGTAGGAAGGAAAAACAGACAAAAACATCATCAGATATGTAGCGCTGGTTGGGGAGGAAGAAAAAGTTCCACTGATCTACGGTCTAGGAAAATCAGACAGCAGAGAAAGTTCTTGAATAATCCTATTTCTTCAGAGCTAAAACCTTGTTACAAAGCTCTGGTTTTTGAGCTCAAGAAGGGGGAAAAAAATATGTGCGTAATAGAATTTAACAGAACCTTCAATTCTTAGAAAAGGTAAATTATAAGACGGGCTTAGGATATTTTAAAAGAGCAATCCATATACGTAATGCTAAAAATGTTGAAGTCCTTAGCAAGGTTTCTAGCTCTGTTTCAATAAGCCTCAGATATTTACACAGAGACAACTTCAGCTTTGACTTCTGCTGTAGCTTCCGTGGGCTGACCAGACCGACCTAATTACTGCTATGCTTTTAATGAGGTACTTGGAGACAAGGACCAACTTCTGTGTTAGAACCATCTATGATTCTGTAGACGAGCGTAGAAGACTTCCAAGGAACGTTTGTTACCTAAGGAAATGGTGAACTGAGCTTCCACATGTCTTTAGTCCCACTTTTTTTCCTAGACTTTTACTCTTAACTGTAGGTCCTTAGACATATCTTAGATACTGAATACAGTTCAGGGGAATTGCTAATTGCAGTACTGTCAGCTCAAATAGAAATCAGAATTTCTTTTAGAAATGCAGACATTCACTAGCAGAACAATGAAGACTAAAAAACTAATATGCAGGAACACTCCAAAATGTTAATTAAGTAAAAAAAAAAAAAAAAGTTCAGCAGTGAAGCAAACCAGACCATGCACTGCTCCTTTTTTTTTTTTTTTTTTTTCCCAAAATATTTTTTTTT
>NW_010406492.1:19421-28366 GCF_000710305.1 Buceros rhinoceros silvestris | reverse complement strand
CACTGCTCCTTTTTTTTTTTTTTTTTTGTCCACAATATAGTTGTTTGAATGACATTGAGAGGAAAATAACTGTATGGTCTATCATCTTAAAATATATCAGAATGACTTGTCACGTTCCAGCTGGAAATCATAACTTTATCTCAACACTCCAGATGTCCACAAAGTTTCAGCATTTGCGCATATACCTTTTCTGTGTATTTAATACACAAATACTTTATTATATACAAGTGTGTCATTGTTTATATATAATTTAGGTCACTGAAGCGGAAATTTTAGAAGCTGTCTGCTTAATGTGTGGCATATGAATTTATGATTCTGGTACAATATCCTTTTGTTACTAGCAACGAAATTAGACATGGTAATACCATATTTTCCACTCTAAGATTAATTTTGATACTCTAATTGTCCACATTTCCCAGAAAATGTTTGTGACAATAATTCTGCTTATCATCTCAGGCTGAATGAGATTGTTTAGATAAGAAAAAGGGGAGCAAGCTTGTTTAGGACAGAAAACAGAAAAATCAGTTATTTACATTAAACAGTCACTTTTTCTTGTCATAAAGATGGTTCAGTTCTAGCAACACTGGTCATCTCACCAACAACACATATTTCAGTACTTAAAAGGAGATTTTAATTAAATCAGCAACAAGAACATTGTTAGATTGAAGGGCTAAGGCCAACGCTATGAGGTTCAACAAGGCCAAGTGCCGGGTCCTCCACTTGGCTCAAAACAAACTCCTGCAACACTACAGGCTGGGGGAAGAGTGGCTGGAAAGCTGCCTGGCAGAAAAGGACCTGGGGGTATAGGTTGATAACCGTCCGAATAATATTTCGGGTCACCTCTGACTGGAAAGAGAAGGTCTGTAAGATTACTACCGTCAGCTCATTCTGTACCCATAGTCTGACTATTTGCAGACTTATAATCCAATACCACTAGAATTATTTATAAATAATACTTATTTTATTTTCCATCATAATCACTCCAATATTTTATTTATTACAGAGAGGCTAAGGCTAAAAAATAATGGGCAAATTTAGTATTGTAAATGGTGTGTTGAATATAGAAAAAGCTTAGCTGTCTCCCAACACTCCTACGTTTACCCAACATGTGCTGAAAGCAAGTCAGAGTGTCTTGTCTTGGGACTTTTTTATTTTCATTGCCAAGTCACATGGCAACACGCCCCGCCAACAGCATAACACAAATGACCATCTATGGCCCTGTCAATGGTAAGTGTACTACTACAGTGCCTAACACCGAGCCGCTGCTGTACCGAACCCGGCAGAGGTAAAGTCCGGATTCAGAGCGGGTCTACCACGGGCTGGCAGACAAATGTGAGGTTGCTCTGCTCTCACGCTAAGCTTGACTTGAGGTCACAGGAATATACATGCCTATAAGTCAGGGTTTATTAGCTCAGGACAGCATTAATTCCATTTGCAAAGCTTTTGAACAGCTTAGGGTCCAGAAAAGCAAGTGCATGTCTGCTTGAGAAATAACAGGCAAACATAACCATTATCACATCAGCCCATGTACCAAAAACAGAAAAGACTTTCTTAGAGCAAATTTTCATTCCAATGGTAGAAATGCACGATCCTCGTCTGCAAAGGAATGCTATTCTTTTAACAGCAGATACTGCCCTATACTTATTCATTTCTTGAGCAGATGTATCCTAGAGATGTGTCATTGGAAGAGTAAAAAAAAAAAAAAAAAAGGACTAATCAATTCACAAGTGTTCCTTTGCAATGACACTGACAGCAGTGGAAGCTCTGCATAGGTAGGTCCCTGAAAAGAAACACCGAAAGCCCAGCAGGCAAAATTATGCAAGGGAATCGGTCTGTTATGTTGCCCTCATCAGTAGGGAAACAAAGAAGGGAATTAAAAAAGTGTTCCGTTTTTGGATGAGATTACAGGGGAAATTAGTTTAATTGTAATTACATCCTCTTTCCAATTATCCAAAATATGTTTCGTAATCCCAGTGTTTTAAAGGGCACACATGCTTTCAGGGAACACATCAAGCTTATTTAAACAATAGAGAATAAAACTTATTTTCTCATGCAGAGTTTTTGGTTTTGCCAAATAATTAATTATAACAATGTAGGAATGAATGCTTAAAAGTGAATTTTTAGTAAAATTCAATCGGCAAATAGCAAAGGTAATTAATTTTAAAAAATCATAATTATAGTAAAGCAAATACTGAGACATTTCAGCAACTGAGAAGCAGGCCTGGTAGTACATAAATATTTTCAAAAGGTCTGCCTCAGTATTTGTGATTTTTTCTTCCATACCAGATATTCTTAACTAAGATTTTTATATACGTTTTTGGATGTTCTAATAGGTATGCTAGAACTATTAAAAAAATGCAAAGAGTAAAGCAGTACTAGTTTAACGGAGGCAGACATGAGTTGCAGAGAGGTGAGCTTTCTGGCCTGCAACGTCTGCGTGCACGGGTTTGGTTCTGGGCACTTGGAACTTGCTCAGTAAGGTGATGGCTTTCAGAGCTAAATTATAGTCAGAAACATTTTGAAAACAGATGTTCAAAGGAAAGACTAGAGACAGGAGGTTTCTTGGTGGACAGCTACAAAATACTAACTTCTTAAAAGAAAAACACTGATCGTATGAGAAAAGAGTGGGCAGAGATGACCAGAATCTTCTGTAAGGATGCCAATACAAATGACATATTTTAACAGTTTAGGCAAGAATTCATGTTCTGAGGTATACACTTGTTTAGAATATAATAAGCTAATTTGCCTTTTATTTGCATTTTCATAATGTTTTTGCTTCCTGATACCTTCTTTGTACCACATTGTTTTGAAAATTTATAGAGCAGTCCTTGTCTTTAGAGAACTAAACTGGTAACAACCAGCATCTGGAACCGTAACTACAAGTGCCTGGACAGAGTTCTTGGTGAAGGGGAGATAGGTAGATGAAAATCTCTGAAAATCTCAGCAGGACAGGCTCCTAGATTGCAGAGGACATTTCCAGAGATGCAATAAATTTGTACTGAAGGTTCTGTGAGGGTCATTCACAGGTTCCCAATATTAGGATACGTACCAGCTTTATTTTTATCTTACATGTCTGGGAGAACAGCATTAAAAAGATTTAGAGGAACAATGCCTCTCTCCCAGGAAGCATCCTACTATTTACAGTTTAATCTTCAACTCCTCAGTATAACCTGGTCTGTGTACCTTTTAAACACAAAAGTTCATACGGAAGCCCTTTTATCCAGCCTATCTATCTTGGATGGGGACATCTTCTTCAAAGATAGGGGAGTGCTGTTCATGCCTTGAGGGAATCAGTCATACACAAAATGAACCCTATCCATATGGTGTCTACCACAAAGTACAGTGAGGCATTGAAGTTTGTTCAGCGTTCTACAACACAATATACAGAGCAGATTGAAATAAACCACCATAAATAAGAGTCAAGATTAAATAATTTTTTCTATGTTATTACTTTTGGAAATTCCTGGTTTTGGCCCTCCTGATCTTAACAAAAGAAAAGAAGCAAATGGAAAGCAGCCAAAGAAAAGCAATTTTTGATTCAAAGAAAGAGACCTATGTCACATAAGGAAGAATACCGGGCCCACCTCTGCCTCAAGTCATTCCTGAGCGAAACCAGACTGGCTCCTTCACAATCCTACCAGCAATCTGCCCTTTCAGAAACAGACAGCGCAGTTCTACAGCAATATACCTCTGAATATGAAAGTACAGGAATATTTTGAATGAAAATAACCAGAATTAGCCATAACTTTAAAAGCCTGAGCCTATTTTCTCAATTAGGATTTGAAACCAATGACAGAAAACCTCTGTAGTTGTATTTCGGGGTAACAACAACTCACCTCCAAGAAATCTACCTTGCAATGAAGACCTAGCTTCTAACTCAATATTACTGCTTCAAAATCACGTCAGAGCTCTACCAAAAGGAAAATTGTCACCATCAGGCTGTTTTAAAAGGCAAGGGCTCTTCTCAGGTAACACTGACTTTCATATCAGCAAGTATTTACATTTAGACATATTTTTATATGTATATATTTAGATACATTTATATCTACAGTTAGATATTTATACAATAAAATCCAGGGTGGAATATTTTTTCATAATTTATTAAGATTAGAATGTATAACATACAGTTAGTTGTATTTCTCTAGCTCCTTGGCAGCCCGAGTGGGCAGCTGGTAGGCAGAGAAGGAATGGAAAATCGGAAGTGGTGGGAGCTTGGGAGCTGCTGTGGTTCTCTCACTAGGTAAGATTCACAGTATTTCTGCATTGGTGGCTCTTAGGCAGCTGGCACAGCAGACGTGGCAGGGAGCTAGCTGTTAGGCTAGCTCTTCAACTGTTTAAATTCCTTTCTACAACCACAACATTTGTATTTTACTGCTATAAATGGTACCATTGAAAACGAGTAATTTTCTAAACAAATTATGATAGTTATTATTCAGGAGACTGAAATGCACATACCAACTCATCCAAAATTTGACGGTAGTGAACAATATCTGGAACTGTACTCTGACAAAATTCCTAATATAATTTCAGGGTTTCCACCAGATTTATCAGTGTTTGAGAGTTGTTAAAAATGAAAACAACAATTTAAGGAAAGCAGTGAATTAATTAACACCTGTACTGAAAATAAATACTCAGAATACAAAAGAAATTCCAACTAAACTGTCCACTGAAGGACAAATTTCTAGAAATGTTAAAAACATGTACGACAAGGCAAGAAGGTGAAGGGAAAACAGATGCCCCTTTTTACAAAAACTGCGAAGTATTCAACACGCAGACAGCCTTCAGGCTGTATTAATACAAGTATGTTTACTCAAGCATTAAGTTTCCCTTATACTGCGAGAAAGAAGTGTGGACTGTTAAATCCTGCAAGAGTTCACATTTATGCAGATCAGAATTATCAGTTAAAATAAGAACTGGGGGCAGGAGGGTAACAAAATCCAGCACCTGTTTGGGTTCCACCCTGCAAAAATTCAGAGATATTTTTTGTCTGTACTAACAGATTTCAGGGAGAATGCAGGTTGTCACTACAATTTAATCCTCATGCTGAATAGCTAGAGAGCTGTAACTAGGAACAATCTCTGCCAGCTGCAACCTTTCAACATTTTTATTACTTGCCCTTCAAAGCTTAACAATTTGCAAATGCAGATTCATGACAAATAACATTTTCCATATTTCAGGTTAATATACAGGAGTGTTTATAATTAATTTTGCTATAAAATAACACAACACACTCTCAGGAAAATCAGTATGGTGCAAGAACTAACACAGGTACTGTATTATGAGCACTATGAAGCTGAGCTGGACTTACCATCTGCACTGTATCTGCATTGTTTGTGAACTCTCTTCTAGGGAAATCCTGCTGTAATTTGGCTGTTAAAAACTTTTCTGTCTATCCTAAAAACTGGCAGTTGTACCTGTGCCCATTTTCCATTATGGTTTGATTATCTGTCAAAGGCATCAAGGTAATTTCTGTATTAAGGAAACCAAGAGTAGCGATAGAGCCAGTGTTCAGTGAACACAGGCAATTCTTTTACAGACAGGAACCATTTTTCATCTCTATACCACTGCAGGGACATTTTTCAAAACATGCACCAGTGAGATAACGCATTTAGCCTGGGTACAGAAAGAGAGGAAATCATGCTCTTGTGCACATTCATTGTTCCCAAGAGTCATAAAGACTTGGCCTTAGCAAAAGGGCTAAAGGTCATACCTCTGGAAGGGTTAGATGATAAGAATTTGTCTGGCTTGGTACTTCAATAGTGTTACGTAACTAGTGCACAGAATATCCAGTGACGGATATAACAGTCACAAAATGATACAGGTAACAAGTTTTACCGATAAAGGAAGCAGAAAATGTTATTAAGAGGTAAATTGTAGTAAACCATTAATAGCAATACAGGTTCCATTGTTGGCGATATGGACAGTGGGATTGAGTGCACTCTCAGCAAGTTTGCAGATGACATGAATCTGTGTGGTGTGGCCCACACACTGGAGGGAAGGGATGCCATCCGGAGGGACCTTGAAAGGCTTGAGAGGTGGGCCCATGTGAATCTCATGAGGTTCCACAAGGCCAAGTGCAAGGTCCTGCACATGGGTCAGGGCAATCCTCAGTATCAATACAGGCTGGGGGATGATGGGATTGAGAGCAGCCCTGTGAAGAAGAGTTGGGGATACAGGTGAGTGAAAAACTAAATGTGAGCCAGCAATGTGAACTTGCAGCCCAGAAAGCCAACCATATCCTGGGATGCATCAAGAGAAGTGTGACCAGCAGTTCGAGGGAGGTGATTCTGCCCCTCTACTCAGCTCTTGTGAGTACTCACCTGGAGTACCATGTCCAGCTCTGGAGTCCTCAGCACAAAGAAAACATTAATCTGTTGGAACGAGTCCAGAGATGGGCCACAAAAATGACCAGAGGAATGGAGCACCTCTGCTATGAGGACAGGCTGAGAGTTGGGGTTGTTCAGCCTGGAGAAGGGTCCAGGAGGCTGTATAGTGGTCTACTGGAAAGATGGAAGGGACTCTTCATCAGGGCATGTAGTGACAGGACAAAGTATAACAGTTTCAAACTGAAAGAGGGTAGAGTTAGAGTAGATATTAGGAAGAGATTCTTCACTGTGAGGGTAGTGAGACACTGGCACAGGATGCCCAGAGATCTTGTGGATCCCCAACTCTGGAAGTGTCAAAGGCAACCTGGTCTAGTGGAAGGTATCCCTGTCCATGGCAGGGCAATTGGAGCCAGATAATTTTTACAAGGTCCCTTGCAACCCAAACCATTATATGATTCTATGAAATTCTGACTTGGAATGCAGGAATGAACTGGCCTGTAAATGGACAGATAGGTCTTCTACCTCTGATTTTGCTACACTGGAAGGTTATATATTCTGTGCTGATTGGTATATATGCAAAGAAAATATGGGGAGAAAAAATACATATCAAAGATCGAAAAACTGTACTAGCCTAAACCCAAAAGTGAACAGAAGAAAAGATAGGTGGTCATTTGTCTTTTTCTAGATGTAGTATGATTCATTCTCCCAGCACTGCCACTGGAACAGCACATACATCATCGTCTTTATTTATTTATGTTAAATTTAATTTATTTGATTGACAAGATCCTCTATAAATCATCACATTTCATCTACTACTAGCCACCAAAGTTAGGAGATCTGCTTATTTTTATGCCTGCCTACCAACAATTACAGTGTGCTTAAAACTGGACCTCCATGCTGTCAATATTAGTATTCCAGTATCTGTCAAGCATCTGTTCTTTAGGTTACATGTAAAGATGACTGCTTTGTACTACTGAAATAGACAATTCCACGAGGAAGAATGAACAACATATTAAAAAGAAAAAAAATGATGCAGTCCTTTCTACACACACAAAAATAACATACACTAACTTTTATGGAAGGAGAAGAAGCACCAGGAAGTAACAGCAACTGCTAAAGAGAGTAATACTCTTTCATCTGGGTTCTCAAGAGCATTATAAAGTGAAAATAACACTACAGCATTACTCATGACTTTTGTGACATTTATTCAATCGATGTAATCCTAACACAATTATATCCTGTGCTTGACTCAGTGCAGAATACTGTCATGCAATCTAGGTTGGTAATCTCCATGAAAATTATGGCTGTGAAAAGAAAGGTACTTATGTACAAAAACTGTAGTCACTCTGCACATTGCCAACTTCCCAGGGTACCTGAAGTTACTGCTGTATTAGGGATTGGCGTCATCCAGAGGCACTTTCAGATCAATCAGGACAGTTCTTCCTCTCAGATGCCTTCTTAGCCAAACTTTTAAAAGCAGTGGTGAAGCCCATGTAATTAATTAATTGAAGAAACGACAGCCTTTCACTGCTTCCCTGCTATTGTTCTCTGGCACCTGACACAGTGAACAAGGAACTACCCCCTCCATGTCACATAGCTGCTTGGCTCCAGCTGCAGTTCAGTGTTTAAGCATGGACAAACTGCTTCAACTTTCTTTCCCTGTTAGGCTAGCTGATAGACTTAGCTCTGGCTAAGTGAAATATTCACTTTGTTGCAGAGAAACTGAATATAAAAAAATAGCTGAAGTGTCCTCAGTGTTTGCACGTCTTGCAGCATTGCATATAAATATTTCTGCAAAGAGCTGGCAAATGCTCAACCTATTCATGCCCAGCAGACTCTTTGTGCGCTACACTTGTCACAGAATGAAAACTCCACACTGGCAAAGCAGCAGCAACAGAACGTCTTAGTAAAAGGAAAACACTTGACAGTGTGGCAGACATCTTTTACCAGCTATCGCATTTAGAAGACTGAACTCTTTGTAGACTTGGCATAACAGCAGAGAAAACTATATCTGCGCATGGAGACTGATAACATCTTTTTGGTTGATCACATTTTTTCTTATCAGCAACTTGCACTGATTTCAGTGATACCTGTCTGATGAATACTTCTGTGACCTATTTTGTATCAGGACTAATTCCATTCATCTTGCTGGACTACTTTTGAAAATAAAATAGAGTTTATAGGGCGCTGCCACTTCTTATCCAGCCAGACATGTATTTCATGAGCTCTGGACTTGGGTTTGTTTGGTTTTTTTGGTTTTAAAAGGCATCTTCCCCCAAGTATAACAAAGTTAAAGAAGTATACCAAAAGTATAAGAGAGTATAAAATGTTGCTAAAGTACCCTTAGATATGCAGAGCTACTGCTTATTACAACTGTATGAAAAACATAATTATAATGAAGGTGTTTTAGGCAAATTCTGAGGACTAAGTAGACTTGCATCTCTACTCCATGACTGAATTCTGCATCTCACTGTAATTTCCCCATTGCTTGCTATAAAACGAGAAATTAATTTCTATCAGCAGCATTTCTTCACAAAGACAAAATCCACCCACAGTATGCAGATGTCACTGCAGTCAAAATACACTTCTAAATATTCAGAATATTTTCTGCTCCTGAAC
>NW_010406492.1:0-19313 GCF_000710305.1 Buceros rhinoceros silvestris | reverse complement strand
CAAAACAACGTTTCTTGAAATTATGCACTTTTGGTCACAGACACTTGATTTTAATTAGCTTCTTGCACTGGAAACACATAATTTTAAATAGTATTTCCTTGATAGATAGACAAAGTGATTTTATGGTGACAATTTAATGTTTTTAGCTGCTAGCTAACTGTGCAGTGCATTATTCTGAAAAGCTTAAATGGAGTACCTTACACATGAATGACAGAGCAAATAATTGCTTTTGTACTTTTGAGTGAAAATACATTCCATAACGATGAGTCACTTTAAGTCCTATGTGTTTCTTAATACATCAAGTAACCTTGAGTATGGGAAACATACGGTAAGGAATTTTTCCCTGAATTAAGCTGTGCCTTAAGTGATGTATAATGACATAAAAAAGAAGGAATCATAAAGCTAACTTGTGTAATGATAGACACTTGTTATGGCTAAATACTGAGCCAGTGATTCTGAATGGCTGGTCCCTTCTCTAAAACTGCTTTGGATCTTGCTTAGCTCTCAGTGAAAGGAGTCAGCCTTCTTACCCAGAGGAAAACATGAGGAAGGACCAAAATTTTTTCCAAATAAAATAGTAACCAACATGGTGACTGGCGAAAAAAAAAAAGGAATCACACAGACTGGCACTTCTCAGAGGACAATAAGGACACATCCGCATTTGTGCTTTAGCTTGGATCATTCATGGCTTGGCTTCGCAGACGAAGATTTGGGAAGGGCTTCAGAAACGTGCTTTTGAAGCAAATCTCCAACTACCTCCGCTTGCTTGTTCTCCACTCTGCTTCCTGGGGAAGCCCCTCAAGAACATTAATTAATTCCCTGTCAGGTGAAACAAATTTAACACACTCCAGCCACTAATGGGCTTCAGTCCACAGGAGCAGAATAGACCTAGTCCAAAGGGAAAGAACAAAACCCCAGACTCGGTGACTCTGAAATGTGCAGTGTAGGTATCATGCCCTCAGCATGTTTTTTCACCCTACAGGGCCATGCTTGTTTCTGTGTACTACTTGCTAATGTAGGCTATACACAGAGTAGATGGACAAACTAGCATGAGATGTCTAGCTAAACCATGCAATCTAGAAGGCTTCTAAAAATAAGTGTGTATACCGCAAGAGATTCTGGCTTTGTATTTTGTGTAAGTGTCAATTTCTAAGTTAAACACGTACCTAGCTAAACAAATATGCTGAAAATTAATCTCTTTGTTTAATTTATAGGATTTCTTGAAATATTTTTAAGTGTACAGCATATTGATGTATAACATATTAAAAACAGGGTGTCATGCATATTATTTAACATGTACACATTCAGAGACAATGCATGGACCCATCCTAGACAGTAATTTTACTATTTTGTATGTTGTAGTACAGATTTTACTATTTGATTGCCTGCAGCTGACCTCCAGAATTCACCTAATTCCACTCCTTCCTTCTACCCTCCAGTAAAAACCTTCCAGACAAAACAAACATGTCTTGTTTGTCTTCAGTTTGAACATAGGATAGTTTGTTAAAGCTAGTTACCAAAAAAAAGTACATTATTCTTCAAGATTTAGACCCATTTTGTCCGACAACTATGAAGGAAGATTCTCTTCTTATGGGCTCATTATTTTGATGACTCCTGCACCTTCTTAGCCTGGAGCTGGACACTCTTGGCCTAGAAACAGGACTTGTCTGATTTAAGGGTCCCAAGTTATATTCTCCCATATTTATTTATTATTATATTGACGTTAAAATGAACATTCCAGAACAGATGACAAGAAGAGCAGCTTATCTATTCCTACACTGAAAGTCAATTAGTTTATCTTGACCAACAGTGGTTTGTTTTGTCTTTAATGAAAAAAGTTTTAAAATGTAATAGGTAGTAGTGTGCACAATATATGTAAATCACTTCCTTTAACATAACTAGAGTACTTAGATTACATTTGGAAACCACTCGTAAATGACTGCTAGTAAAATGAAATTTTAAAAAATGGAAATATCAATCTTACCTGGCTATGGTTTAATAAACAAATTATAGCTCCATATTGAAAATGTAATTTTGGACTTGTAGACTTCAAAGACAGAGGTATTTTGACAATACCAAAACTGGTAGTGCTACAGTCAGCATCAATGTGGATCATACGGTTCTTCCTGTATAGGATCCCAGAGGATTGCAGATGATCTTCTGTTGCTCTCAGCAATACTCAAATCATGGTATAATGCCGGTCTGTCTTCAATTTTTCCTCTCACTGACCTCCCTCTCTCTAACTGTTGTCTTCTCATCTGTCTCCCTGCATCTTCCCTTGATCTATCACCACTTCTGGAGCTCACAAGGAGTGGTGAAGAAGAGCTACCTAGGGTACACAATATCAAAATTCATGACTTCACCTTCTACCTCACTTCATATGCTAGCTTCTCTGGAAAAGCATCCTTCACTCTTCAGAAAACACTGGCCTGAAATACTCTTGACTACTGTAGTTTTCTACTGTGAACCAAAGGGTGTTACAACTCGCACAACCCTTGTGTCTCTGGGCCAGTTTACTGAAGTTACTGTAGCTTTAGTACTACTAAAGTACTCTGTAGTCACAAATAAAACTTACACAGTACAGTGATCCTGGTTTTCAATGGAAGGATTCCTCTATTCCTTTCCTGTTTCAGAGAGAAATCTCAAACACAGCACTGAACAGAAGTGTTAGGCAGGAACAAGAGCATTTGGATTATTTGAGGTCAGCTAATTGATTAGACAATTTGTGCCAAATGCACTAATTTTTTGCATAATAAGGAATGATTAAATGAAAGTAAAAAAGCTAGAGACACCAGAGAATGTTTTAAAATAGCGCAGTTTTTGTCAGAGAGCAAAATGAGGCAAAGACATTTAAGTTCTCCAACTAGTTGTGCCATGTATCAGGGAAATCAAGCACCCAGATTTGGAGAAAGACTGAGCTGCTTAGTACTTTTGTTTGGAGGAAAATAAGTCTGTTCCCCTATAGTTATCCTCTTTTGCACGCCAAGACTAACGAGCCCATGCACTTAGGCTTACCACATTGATTACATTCTCACGCCCTAAAGGCAGTGCTGACTGAAGCTGTCCATTTTTTGGTCATTTCACAAACCTTCAGAGACTGCAGTTTTCCTAATGGATTTCAAGTCCTCAATATTAAAGTGACTTAAAGAATAACTAATCCACCAGGCCTTAGTTTTAAAAATGGAGAAACAAACTTTGCTAAGCAAGAAAATTGATAGCACGTAATTCTTGCTGTACGCTATCCAGGCAATATTTCACAGATTAGTTATGTCTGATCTTTTACACTAGAGTGAACTTTTGTCCTCAAGAGCCTAATACTAGAAATGGCATCTCATGATCCAAGGTTTTTTGTTTTGTTTAGATGTGTCTTATGTTAAAAATCTGATATTTGAAATAATAAGGCAAAAGGCCCAGCTTGATTAACATACTTCATAATTGTAGGAAATGTTTTTCACCCCTTCGTTGACTCAAAATTTTTCTCATGATTTTTTAGCAGCATGATCTACTTCCCTAATGAATCATCCAGGATGAATAAGAAAAGTTCTGCCTATTTGGAAACAGCAACACAATCTCACAATCATTTTGAAATCCTCTCTGTATTAAATAGCTTTATATTTTCAAAACAAGCTCCAGATGTGTAAAACAGTAATACTTGATTTGTGATAGGTCTAAAAGATCATTTGCCTTTTTCTTCTGTGCTTACATCACTTCAGTTTGCCGTCATATTGTTCTAACTCTTCTAGTCAAAAGAAGAGACATAGGGAAATGTTCTCATCATCTTGTCTTTGGCATCTCACCTATACAAGCAGTAGTACAGCCTCCTAGATAGTCAGTGAAACCTCCAGAGCACAGTTCAGAGTGTGTAAATTAGATGCTAAATGTCAAGGTCTATAAAGATGCTTTTAAAGAAGCATCTTTGGAAGTCATCTCAATAAAGCACATTTTCTAATAAGCTTTGAAAAGGAGACAGACGACTCAGGTTTGAGCAGAAAACACATAAAGTACTCAACACATCCTCAGTAATGCAGATAAATCTAACACCACCCAAGATTTCTTCCCCTGCCTACCACTTAAAAGCTCATGAGTCAACAGCAGATCTCATAGTACATTGCATTGTTTCACAGTCACGCTAGACTTAACATTTATTAATTTAAAACTAGCAATTTTTTTCATATGCATTATGTAGTTAACTGGTATAACAACTCTTATTTATCAGCAGCTAACAAATGTGCTCAGCTACTCTTGATGGGGAATATTGTCTTAGGCAGACTTAGTATCAGGGAGGATCCACAGTTCCAACACTACCACACCCCGCTGGGGTCACATGTAGGAGTAAAATTAATAGAAAAGGTCAAATTGTTTAACAGCATTATGAAGTAACATTGTTAGAGTCAGGAAGACATCTTGTGATATTTATCAACACCATCAGCTGTAGAACAAAGAGCTGTTAACATAAACCAGGCAAAAATAGTTTACTCGTTAAAAAGGGGATTTACTCATTTAAAATTAGTCCTAAAGGAAAGTCAGAGAAGGTAATCCACAAAAAAATATGCCAGACTGATTTTAAATATCCCACAAAACCCCCCCCCCAAAACAACCAAAACCCAAAAAAACCCGCAAAACACCAGTATCGTACTATATTCACATGAAGATGAATGCATGCATTTCAGACCAGAAGATCAACTGGAATGTGTACAGCAAGATTGGTTTCAGTCACATAGATTAAATGTGAGGACATCTGCATTTGTAAGACTAAAAAGACTCTGATCAATGTAAATAAATTCCTTGTACTCTGTGTTCTTTAAACAATCAGCAAAATAGTTCAATTAAAATGTTAAACAATGCTTTTCAGCAGAGGAATACATATATTGCAACCATAAATGCTAAAAGACACTCTAGAGTCTTTCTATGCACCAGGAGCAAATCTGGTATTTACTTTTCCCAAGTTCAACCTGTTTTATTTCAATAAGATTCCCCCAAATATTTTTATAATTATTTCCATTGCATATAAACATAATCTCCCGGTATTAGTAAATTAGCTTGGCTAAATATAGCAAGGAGCACTCATGTTTTATGGGGCATTTTCTCTGGTATGCAGCTAATATAAATAAAACGAGCAGAGAGAAGTTGGCAGTGTTCCATTGACATTACATCACTTTTCCTTAATAGGAAACCTCTCTGCAACTTAACGTCTTGCTTTAAACACTGAGAAGTGTCCACAAAGTCTTCAGTGAGGATCATCATATAAGGCCAGTTGTTAGCTGCAAAGGACTAGAACATAGAGCTGGAGCTCCTGGTACAACATTGAAAAGAGAACCTCTAATGAAAACCACCTTTAAATTGTCACTAACTGCAGAGCAAGGAAGTTGCCTAATCTCTATATGGAGAGAGTTAGAAAATTCCAGTAAAAAGCAAGGGGTCAAGTTCTAATTCCTATGACTTTACTTCAGTAGACTCAGGATTTCTATAGAAACCTTTGAAAGTGACAGCAAAAAGAGAGGCCTAATCCACTGGTCCAAAGCAAGACAGACACACAAGCATCTACCACAGTTTTATTTCCCGCTTGTTCTTTGTGATCCTGAAAAAGACAAACCCTCTATTTTATGGTACCATCAGTACCATCCCTCATCCCTAATATAACATTATTTTGAAGAAATTAGTTGATTACTGTAAAATACTAGGTGATATTAATTTACTAAGAGCCAGATGTTGCCACCCATATACACTGAGGCTCTGACCACAATCAACAGGACTCCTTGGCTGTACACAATAAAAATAAATTAAATGCTCAGCAAAACCCAGTGGACCTACAAGGTTTTTCCGAGAAGGAAGGAAGATAGTCCTTGCATCCATTACTGAGACTGCTAGACTTTATTGTTTGTATTGTCTATTGAGGGACAGAACGCCATCAACATAGTACACGAAGAATAAAAGTGCCCAGATAAATTTATGTTCGTGCTGTAATTAATGTGAACATAAATTCCAGTTCTTGTATTTGTAAAGTGCAGTTGATGAGCAATAATCCAACTCCTGCTTCAAGTCTGCATGCAGAATTTGCTGGCATTGTATTTTATTGAAAGCATAATTTATTTAGGCACTTTCACACACAAACACAAAAATGTACTTACCACAGTACAAAAAGTCAGGGTAGGTCATTTGCGCTCTGCTTTTTCCAGAAAAATTTGAGAGGAGTTCACTGAGTGGCCCCTACTGCTGTTAGTTGCAGCTGTGCAGCACACAATCTTTGAAAATTTACAGCGAGCACTGCCATGTTTACACAGCAGCGACTCTCAGGAAAGAAAAGGAAAGGAAAGGTATGCAGCAAATAAATGTAAGATGGAGTAGACTGGGATACCACTGTGAACGCTCTCGTCTAGGAGTCATGTGGTCTTACGATACCATGGATTTTTTCTCCCCTTACTCAGCAAGGCATCCCCAAATTCTACTGTGTGCCCTTCCCTTGTTCTTTCACATCCAGCTGTGATGGCACAACAATTTAGGACCCTTACAGCAGAAGGGACCACATGAATTACAATTTGAAAGTAACCCTAAAACTGGGTTGATTGGTGGGTTTGTGTGTTGGGTTGGTTTTTTTTTCTTTTTTGAGGTTTTGTTTTGGAGTTTGGGGTTTTTATTTTTTCTAAACTTGGGTGTGTTCAGTGCTTCAGATTAAGGAGCAACCACTCCAAAGGTTCTGCTGATGCAACAGAAAGGTGGTGCTTGTCCAGGAACAAGCACCTGAAAGCCACGGCTCTCCTCGCTGGTGAGGAAGCCCCTTCCAAGGAAGGGTTTGTGAAGCTGTACCTTTGGCTTGCAATTGTGAAAGATAAGAAAGAACTTCTATATCTGCTTTACTTCTGAATGGTAGTGTCTGAACAGGGAAAAGAAATTTTAAAGTGGTTAACGTACACAATGAAAAGTTGGAGTAAATTTCATCACCATTACTGGAACTATCTAAATATTCCAAATAGAGGGTATTTGTACAACACTAGCACACTCTCACCAAGTATTGTACAGTACAGGCCTTCATTTCACTAACAATTAAGACATGTAGCTTAAGACTTGATTGCCCAAATGATAGAAGGTATAAATAACAATATTCACTTAACGAGTTTCATCTTTATGTACTTTTGTTGATCTGTGAATTGGCTACTTACTAAATAATTATTGTTCTTCTAAACCCATATGCAGAACTATTAGCAGCAGCCAATGCTCACTTTCTAAAATACCATTTCAGCAGTGGTTTCAATTACTGCCTAGTTTTCAGAAAAGGTCAGGGAAAGCAGAGGAATTAAGTTTGCCTCAAAAACCAGTTTTAAATAACATGGCAGCTATATTTATCTAACATTAACCATATCTTAGTTATGATAAAGCTTCACCAAAACCCGCCGATTGGACGGCACAGTTCCTGCTAAATAAGTTATTCTCAGTCAAGTTTCAACTGTTGTACTGTCTTGCTTTATAATTTTGGAAACAGAGAAAACATCTGCTAAAATGAGCTGTAATGGAAAAAATTCAACTGCAAGTCTCTCATTCATCCATCCTAGCACTATTATTATGCAAGTTAGCCTACTATATATAGCAGCCACAAGAGGAACCGATATGCTTGCTGGGCACTTACATGTAGAATCTCTCATCTTTTTGTTTTATCACAGAAAAAACAAGCTGCAACAGCTTTCCAAACTTGTGTAAATGAATTCAGGAATTCAAAGCAGTTAGCCTGTGTGTTCAGGCACACAGACATTCCACTGAAACTAATGGAAGCAATGGTAATTAGTAGCTCTGAGTATCAGGCAACTTGTGCACAAATTTAACTGCATGAAAACCAATTTGAAAATTTACATTTAAAAATTCATCCATGTATTACAATAATTTGTTTCAAATTTTAGTTTGTGCTTCTTAAGGCAAATTAAGTATCTCAGTAGTTTACCTTCACTTAAATGGCACAGAAGCACTTAGAGAAGCAAAGATTTCACATCCAGGTTCCCAGTTAAGTCTAATCGGTAGTGACAGAAGTGGAAAACATATGACTAGCTTTTAGTAGTGTGATTAAAGGCAGTCGGTCTCCACTTTCTTCCCAGAAAAGTTGTCACAAAGTCTCAAAATAGTACCTTTCATGTCAACCTTTACTAGCAGATTTAAGCAGTGAAAATGCAGAAATTTCCCTTTCATGCTTGGAATATGTCACTAAACATAAAGGGGTGTGGAAAATTCTTTGTGGATATTTGTCCCTGGTGTCTTTTCCAAGTTTTAGTCAAAATATCACAGGGAACACTTATATAAATCCAGATTATTTAAATAACATTGATGAATGACATAATCCGCTTCAAAAATTGGAATAGAAAAACTTTCCTATTAATGGGTATGGCATAATTTCTCAGGAGCTCAGGAAAACTTCTTTTTCTAAGTGATCGAGGAAAAGGCAATAATATGCAACTTAAAGACCCACACATGTTTATATTCAAATTTCAAGTCCTATTGGCATATTTTAGCATCTTTCATAGTTTACACGGTCTAAATGTGTTTTGTTACTGTTACTTAATGTGACTAATAGAGAAAGCTACAGAAAAGCTACTAAAATACCAACTCAGAATTTCACATAAAGAGAACTGTAGAAGTATTAATTAAAATATTAATTCTGCATTGCAAAACTAGCATAAGATGACTGCAAGTGAAAACAAATTAAATGTGGAGAAAGCTCATGCAAAGAACTCCCAGGAGAAACTGCACCACTGACAGATGAATATCAGTTTATAATGTCTAGAAATATTATATAAATCAGAAGGTATCTCCTTCAATACCAGCTAAGTATCACTTGGTTAACTGTGGCTTAATAACCACTTGTACTAATTTTCTTCAGTAGTTTTAGCCTACAGTACCACAGTTTAGAAAAGTTGCTTGTCCCTCTGTTTTGGACTATGAAACTAGAGATGAAGGGAATCACAGGTGGAACTATACTAGAATAGATACTACTACCACAACAGGTACTCCAAACTACTTACGTGTACACACTTATTCTGGAACAGAAACAGCCAAGTTAAGAGCTAAAGAGGTATAACAAAAGTTGACACTTCCCAGAGACTGCTACAACTTTGTGTTATTCCCAGCCATGGCCTGACTTGACATAGGTGGAATATGATGTACAACACTATTATTTTGGATTGCTTACACATACTTCAGTTTTTAGGCCAGTGTGTAAATTAATCAACAACAGTAAATTTAATCCTAATTTTACTGGGGAACAAATAAATCCAAACATGCCACAGATAAATCTCAATAGTTAGCACCTTAAGAATTTCATCAGAAAGGCAATTATTCAAAAAACACTGGGCAATATATACTATTATCATAGCAAACTACTGATTTTTTTTCTGAAAAAAGGCACTGAAATGGTTCCATCAAAGCAAAAGCATGATAGTTTAAACACATGCCCTTGTCCCTACAACACACCAGTCTGCACATCAATGTGCAATATTCACACGACAGGAATCCATACAATGCAAGTCTTGATACCAGACAACAAGAATATTAGGCACAGTCAGCAATTTACAGGACAAACAATTAAATTAGACTTGAATGTATGCATCCAAGGAAAACTCTGAAACATTGAACTGCATTTCAGATCAATTAGGGAAATAAACTTTTCATACATCCTACATCTTTCAAAAAGCCCTTTCACTACCTCTTTCCTGTCCTTTATGCAGCATTCTGCAGTTACCTCCACCAACTGTGAAAGCTTTAATTACTCTACAAACTTCACCAGTGGTCAGTGGTTTTCCCCCTAATTTTTCAAAATGAAGGGCAATTGATTGAGAAATGAATCATATGGGTAGCTTCCTTTTTCAGTGACTCTTGACAAAAGACTTTTTCAATTTTGTGCAAAACGGTGGACAACCTATAACAAAACTCTTGAGGAATTTGAAGTCATTAAATAGAGGAAGAATTTGAGAATAATCCTAACAACCAACCATAAAGATTAACATCGATAAGTCAGGAAGCTTGACAGCAGATTTCTATGATTATTCCTCTATTGCTAAGACCATCAATGATAACAGAGACAGCTTCCCCAACTCAAAAGCACATTATGTATAATTTAATTATGGCTTTGTGAATAATTTAATCTCTTGGACAAGCTACTTCCATCTTGTATCACTCTGTATGAGGCTCTGGCATTTTTTAAATGTTTCCATTAATTAAAAAGGTCATTAATTAAAAAGGTACTATTCTCATATTTTACAAATATAAATCCTTTATTACTTTGCATAACCAACTTTACTCTGGCAGTACTGGAAATTCTGGAAAACATCCAAAACCTTTTTGGAAAAAGGAAGGATACTTAGTAAAAATATTAGGCATCTCAGAGCTTTGTGTGTTCATACAAATTCACTCACCACACGCACACCCCAACCTTCATCTACTACAGACCCGCTTCCTGCTTAAATGCGTTCCAATTCTGTTCTGTTCTTTCTCAATGAGCATGTTACTTCAAATATTAACATGGCAAACAGTTCCTCTAATTCAGTACAAGAATTCACTCAGTAAACAGGGCCTGTCTTTTGCATTTGGAGGCACTAATGCATAAAGCACAAACATCTATCTTCTCAATCCAAAAAAGGACATAATGTAAGCTCTGTGTTTTAGTCGCAAACTGATAAGTAGCCCCAGTGGCTGATGGAGCTCTCTATAATTAACTGTTCCTAGGTCATTCCTCTTTTCTAGTTACAATCTACCACCAAAAAAAGTCGAAAGTTTGTATGCAACAGGACTGTTACCTTTACAAAGTTACAGAAGTACCACAAAACAAACAGTCCTCAAGAAGTTCTAAAGAGAGTATGAAATAACCTTGCCTGACGGTTTGTAGGAGGAGCAGACTCCAGTCAAGAGAGGATGAAACCAGTAGTATTTATTGTCTTTTTGGTAAGACAACATGCTCAATCTGGCATTAGAGATATCAATACTTTTTCTGAATCAAATATTTCACCACACAGTGAGCCATGCCCATAGATAATAATTAGACCCTCGTAAGAAGCATAGGAATGGCTTGCTTCATCTCAAGACATGCATGGCAAGAGAACCTGAAACTAATTGATAACAATTGTGCTCACATGTTAATGCCTCAAGATTTCTTACTGCAGTCTGTAACAAACAGAACATCCATTACTTTGTGTGTGTGTGTGTTTCTTGATACTTCTGTGAACCTGCAGAATCTCTGCAATCATTTTTTTGTGATAAGAAAACTTCCAGTGAGGTATCATAGACCAGCTGGATATGCTAAAGCTTAGACAGGCAATCACAAAACCCTGCTCCTTTAAAATGTCAGCTCATGCTCCAGAAAGCATTGCTTCCCTCCTCCAAAGCACTGCATTCCTCAGAGCTGAAACGGGGTCCTTGATCTTGGGCTAACTGATGCATGTGGTCAGTGCTGAGTTCCACAATCCTGGGAGTGGTTCCACTGCACACTGGTCCGTGTACCACACGACACCCCTTTGAGGCTAGGTTACTGCAGTATGTTCCAGCTAGGGCTGCAGAGCAGGCTCATGTGTTGCTTGCAGCTGGTTGCTGACAGCAGCCATACAACTGGAGGGAGAGTAAGGGAAATGTTGCAAAGAGATCCTGATTTCCAAGACCTCTGCTTGTTTTTCTGGCTATTTCAAGAAAAAATGTCATTACTCATTAATTGGCACTTTATACCTATTCATTAGCATGATCACTAAATTTTGAAGGGATGGGGGCACAGGAACTTAGAGTTTTAGAAAAAGTGTATAATTTTGATTTCTAAAACCTCAGAAACACTTAAAGATACTGTGTTTAGGGGCCAGAGACAACCATAGAACTAACCTCAGAGTTCGCAGCTGAAAGGTCATTCTTTGAGAAAACATTTTATGTTGACAGGCACTCCTTTTTTCTCTCCTTCTATATGGACAAATACACATGCAACACATATCTGCTTCAGTTGCATAAACACGAAAGCAGCATCTAATCTTGGCTTTTTTTCCCCTGAAACTCCTGCGTCCTAAGAGCAAAAGTGTTCATGAAATACAATTGATGTTAATTTTTTTCTTCTTTCTTTCTTCTTTACTCTTTCTTTTCAAAAAGTAAGAAGAGATTTAAAGGGTATTTTATTATAAAGCAGAAAATGGAAGCAATAATTTTCAGAAATTCCTGATAAACAACTTAAGAAAATGTTAAACAGTTAATAATCTCAAAATGTCTAGCAGAAACTCCAAAAGACGCTAAAGATAAAAGAATGAAAACCACATGTAACATCCTAGAAAATCATAAGACAATTCTTTCAATATAGTTTGAACTTCCGTAGTCTCACTTTATAAATTAGATTTCTTGTGTCTGCAGAAACTGATAGAGGAGGTATCTCCCTTTTTTGTCTTACATACAGATCTCCAGATTTTTATACAAATAGAAAAACTATGAAGACTTATAGGAAATCAAGACTTTCTCCCTAGAACATAGCCAAGGAAGTTAGCCGTCTGGCTAACGGCCTGAAAAAAAATAGGCTACAAATGTTATATGTGAAAGAATAAAAATGTGATTCAGTGAGGACATTGAACCTAGGCATGTGAGAATTATCATAGATACATGAAAATTATCAGGTAGACAGGAGAACAATAGAATTTGGCTGTGTCTTGTAGGAAAAAAAAACCACGGAAGTCTCTCACTCCTCATTGAAAATGATCTGCCTTTTACAGAGCAAAATAGTCTGATGCCTTCTCTAGCGGAGTAATACTGAGGAACGCTTCAAAAGCTCACGCACTTTTTCATGAAAATGTCTGAAAGACATTTGTAGCTATGCATCAACACCTCTGTCAGTGTGGATCTCAATAATCCCTTTAACTTTTCTTTATGTAATTCTGGTTTTAGGCACCTCAAATTCGCACAGAAGTAAATGGCGTAATTACTATCAGTAACGCAACAGCAAGTAACTCATGCTTTCATTTAATTCCCTAAAAGTTTTGATAGGTAACACTGATCACACACAAATACAGAGTGCACAAAAATATCCCATCCACAAAACATTATGATCACCTCTGGGGTTTTCAAAGCCTCACTTGTACTAAAAAATTCACTAGATCTTTGGTCACTGCAAAATACAGCCATAAATCAGGGTGCCCTCCTTAAACCTTCGAGCATTGGAAAGAAAGGCTTTACATTTCAGAGCCAAAATAAGTACAGTGAGGTGAGCTGGCAGAAACACAACCCCAGTGGGTTTCTGTGCAAGGAAACTCTCATTTGTGCAAAACTTTCTATGTTGCCTTGGTAAATCTGCTCTGCTAGCCGAAGGTGCAGATTAAAGTGCAATACAACTTAAATAGCCTCTTTAAACAAATCATCCCCGTGAGTCAGATACAGACTTTTACTTATGTTCTCTATGGGGACACACACACACACACGTTCACACACCATTAGATTGACATGCACACAGAATAGACTTGCATTATCTCCTCTCATTAAAAAAAAAAAAAAAAAAAAATCTGCATTATCTGTTCTTTGAAGTCAGAAACACATTTTATACACATCTGTATGTATACATGCAGCTGGTGCTTGAAACAGATCTGAAAGAAACAATTCTGTTTCTAGGGACTGCTTTCATACTGAAATCCAGCCTATTCAGAAGAACGAATTCAGCCATAGAGTAAAAATTTAAAAAGACAGCAAAACTGAACTACAGAAGGAACGTAATGATACCTTTTAAGGGTAAGTCTTTCCAGTTGTGAATAAGGTGCAAAAACGGGTAGGAGCAAGCCCAGCTTAAAGCTTGGCCTAAAACTAGCAGGTTGGCTCTCCTCAGAAAAGTTGCTGTAACATGTGCAGGTCTTTATTTAAAACAGATTTCTGTATTCAGTGTGGCTGAAGAACTGGGGTCATACTTTTTAAAATGATTGTGTAGCGGAAGCAGCACAAAAAAATCAAAACATTACCCACTCTTTTTCTATTCACAAGAGCCCAGGCAGGAACTCCTAACGAAGTTTCTCTAGCCCAGAAGACACTGCCTGCATGCATTTCTTGCTCTCTGAAGTGGATTCTTCTTCATCATAGGGCAGGAATTCTTTTAAATTGCAATTTAAAATCAAATCCAGCTGACTAAATCTTCATCTAAATTCAATGGTTTTAAGATTGAAACCAACCTGCTCAGGATCGTAAAAGCAAGGAGTTAAATACTGACATTGTAAACTTAATTCCCTACATTTTCCCATTATTTACACGCACACCTCAGGTACTGTGTTGCCTTAATGAGTACAGTAGCATACAAGACAAGAATATCACCCTTCACTGTGAATTTGGATGTTGGAGTTAGTTGGTTGGTATAAACATTAGCATTACTAAAACAGATTTTTGTGAGTTAATCTATTTTTACATTTTTAGTCTGGAAAAAAATATAACAATGTTGCCAATGAAAACCAAAAAAAAAAAAAAAAAAATCTTTTCCTCTACATTTCTGCTGGCTGACCTATCATGTCTGCAAATAATCATCTTTCTCTAGAAAGCCTTCGCTTCACACATAGCCAAAAAGACAAAGGAGACATGTGCCATCTTATGAACCTTTACCAAAACTTGGATACTTTGGCAATGCCATATAGCAGCTCCTGATGCAGATACTCAACTCGTCAACTAAATTACTCTTCCACATTTTTAAGGCTGAAGTATGAAGTTAAGCCTACATTGCCACTTTCTATCTGAAATATTCTACAGTGAACCGTGATGTAAGATTGGTTTCTTCAAAAAGAAGACCTGGAATTGTTATTTTTCTTCTCCTATGTTTTAGACCAGCACATACAATGTAGATCATCTTCTGAAACTGGTAACAAACAAAATCCAGGCCCCATTTCAAGAGGAATATTTTTTGGTGAAGGGAAGGAATGAAGTTCCCCAGTCTCAGCATAATGCCCTGGGAAGGACCGGAATGAATTCTGAATAACTGCTGTCAAAAGATGGTTTAAGATAATCTAAGTTAATCAAAGATTTCTTACTCAGATCATCCCTGGAGAGATATGCATGCTATGCAAACTAGGAAAAGCAGACTTAGTTGATTCTCAGCTCATCTCACACAGATGCACTAGGCAGAAAAAGGCCCAGCAATAAATTAAACTCACTGTATTTGTTTATTTATTTATATAAAAGTAAATGCTGCTTATCTTAAACTCCTTCCCTTTGTGGAAAGGGAAAGTGCTGGGGAGTGCCATACACAATACGCTAATTACAATCACTTTCTGCTTCAATAAAGGAAATCCAAGCTTCCTGCCTTGGCAAGGGGCAGAATATCTTAAGCAGGTGGGAGAAGGACCACATAAGTGTCTAGACACAATGTGGAGGAAAAATATTTCCTCCTTCATGTTTTTTTTCATGTGCTAATCCAGAAAGTATACTTCACATGTAAAAGAGATTATCATAGGTTCTCCTGTGATAATTACAATGGCATAGTAAACATTTTTTTTTAATTATACAAATACCAAAATATTAAAGGATCTGTAATGTTTCAGGAAGTTCTGACACTTGTTATGCAAAAAAACCCCTTCTTCTCTTACTTCCTGCAGAATAAGAAGATAAAATGAGTCTTCTGGGCATACTATAACTTGGTTAGTAATTCCCCTGTATGTGTTCTTCCTAATTCTTCCAAATGGATGTATTAGCACTATGAAATCATTGCTCAGTATTGCTATTACTGAGTGGGAACTTCACTCCAAAGGGAGCTGTATTACTTAATGCAGCACTGAAATGCTATCTGTTAAGAAAACGGGAATATTTCCAAGAGGGAAGATGAATCATGAATACAAAGTTCCATAGGCATATTTGATTAAAGAATATTCCCAGGATGAAAGATTTCCAGCCAGTGATTCTGTGATTCTCAAGAATATACAGGACTATCAGTTAATTAATATGTTCTACATAGCCCTGAAATTTTTATTGGGAAAATAAAATCTTAAGGCAAATAACTCTTCTCAGGTCAGTAAAGATCCAGTAGACACCCAAATACTTGAACTCCTTTCTTAGAGAGTGAACAACAAATGAAGCGACACATGACAATAACATAAAACATTTAATATGGAAATGGTGTAACTGATAATGCATATGCTTGTCTTCATCTTTCAGACAGCTGCTTCTCACTGCACCCTTATCTACACAGTTGTGCACTGCCCTTATCTACACAGTTTCATCTTAGAAACTCAGCTTTTTAAAACCAAAGATTTTCCATGTCTTCCAGGTTCAGTGCCCACCAATATTCATAATTGTCAGGAAAGGATGCTACACACACAGAGAAAACCTCTATACATGACATCACACTGACTGACTCTCTACTCTGCTCCCAGGCATATGGGTCCACATTAATGTTGGCATGAGTAAAATCATTTGAAGTAGGGCTGGATGAGAAATTCATCTGCAGTTTGGAAAACACAATAATTTCCCATCAAATACAGGATTTCACAAGTAAGATAGTTTTACTTTGCCAAGCTGAGAATCACATAAATTTAATAAAGTAAGTCTCTCGTGGATCATTTTGAAGCAGAGAAATAGAAAGAAATTCTGTACAGGAGAGAAAGAAGACACTCTCTATGTAAGTGGGCTGACCAGCACCCCAGAGGTCACTTCCAGCCAGACCGCTCCCTTTGTCTTCCAATGCCCAAAGCCCAACAGCTGAACATTACTCATCACGTTTACCAGTGTGTCCTTACAAAAATGGAGGCATGCTGTTCAAACATAGCTATGAGAAATGGCTGCTGCAGTCACACAGACCATAAAGTGGATGACAAAACTGCACTCCCAGTCCTGTCCCTGGAGCAATTAGGCTATCACACCCTCCACAATTGTGTTATAAGCTCAAAAAATTCTTCAGTGCAGAGCATAGAATAGTGAATTGCTTTCTGTTGCCTAGAACTGTAGATCTTAATAATTACTTTACAGTAATTGCAATTATACAAAACCAATAATTATTGTAGAATAACACATCGCAAAGTTTTATACGTTGCCATCATCATACAATCTCTGCAAAGAGAAAGCAGTAGACTGAGGCTAGTCAGAAATAACAGGCCCACCATAATAGATATGTAAGTGTCCAGGAAAATAAGCTTGGCCAGGACAATATACATAATTGTTCCGCTCTTACAGAAAAAGAAAAGCAAAAAAAAAAAAAGAAAAGAAAAGAAAAAAATGCTTGAAGATATTAGAGAATTTTCTGGGATTTCAGTAAGTATGAGAAGAGAAAGCATGTATTTTACAGCAGTGTTTTTTAACAGAATCCTGATACACTGGGCTGCTTAGTGTTACTTAAACCACACTTCAAATTTTCAGAACAGTTTTTCACTAAAAAAAAAAAAACAACCCCAAAAACTTGGCTCTTAAAGCTACGTGACATCTATCAGCCAACTGTTAACAAACCTTTATGACACATCCACCATTCCAATTTTAGGAAAACTATGTCACATTGCAACATATGGTAAATTGGTAAACTCTGACTTTGTGATTATCAGGTTTCCACTACCTCAAAGATTAGAAAGTTTTATTCAAAGGAGATTATCTTAGTTCCTACCTGCATATTCCTATGAGTTTCAAAAGCTGTAAGAACATTTGTATACCTCCTCTCCAATCTTCCAGTTTCTTTTATTCAAACGCTTATCCCTTTGCCACCACCTTTTCCCACAAAGTTTGTCCTCCTGGCCAGGAAAATTAGTTCCAGAGTATTATTTCACAGACAGTTCTTCCAGGTTTTGTTCCCCATCCAAAAGCAGAATGCAACAGAATCTTTCTCAAAGTCCTCTTCTCACAAGTATCTGCCCCCTTTTCCATAGCAAAGTGGTTTAGATAGAATCAATGGACGTGGGCTGAGAGCCATTTAACGTTTTGTGTGCTTTTTCCATCCTCTCGTTATCAGTTCTGTATCTTAATCCTTCTATGTCTGGTATGCATTGTGAATCATAGACCAGCTCGGGATGCCTGGAAACTGTTGGGCTTCCTCAAGAACATCTTCATAACTTTTCTCATCCCAGAACTCCAGTGAATTTCAGTGCACACAAACTTGTGGGTGGACATAAAACTTTCTGTACAATACGAAATACATCTTAAGGAGATAATTTCAGAAATACAAGGTTTGGTCCCAGAAATCATAGTTTCAGTTCAAGACAGCCACAGAATACTGTGGAAGAAGTTTCTTGACCTCAAAACCTAACGAAACATTGAATGTGTCCACTTCTAATTTTAGATGTATGCTCTGCAGTGCCATATTCCTTAATATAAGGCTGACCCAAATGTTCCAACAGCACATGTTGGTTTCTCTTTGATAGCCAATGCATATCTCTGCCTTCCAAGTTTCTGTAAACGCATCATTATAAGGAAGGCCAGTCTTACTTTTCCCAGCCTTCTTTCTAATTATGCTCCTGCTGCCAGGAAACTTTCCTTTTTTTTTTTTCTCCCCTCCTCGCTACTAAAATTTAAACAAACGTCTGCTACAGCCTTGGAAAAGAAGAAGGAAAAAAACAAATCTCCAAAGCCCTTACTGTTATAAGTTACAAAGTTAGTAAGTAACACCAAATTCCTTTCAACGCTCAATGATAAACATTCGACAAAAAAAGTTAGCTGCAGGAGTACATCATTGCTAGGTCACCAAATATGTCTTCCATACGGACTAAGGAATTCCATAGAACAAAAAAAAAAAAAAAAGAAACACCCCCCCCAAACAAACAAAAAACCCAACCAAAACCCAAACAAACAAAAACCCCACTCAACATTCTCCTTGAATTTGGTTTAATTTTGCTAAGAAACCTTAGTTTTCTAAAACATCAAGTCTTGGGGCCCATTGCTAACTCTCTTTTCATCCAGGAGTATCGCCGGATTCCTATATAGGTGTCCTACAAAAAAGGCTGCGAAAACACTCCTATTTTACTGCCCTGTCATATTTACAGACAAACTTAACAACTAATTTAGCAAGGCTTGAGCTAGAGATAGTCAGAGAGCCGCTGCCGCCCCCTCAGCATCCTTTCTGTGTCTGGAAACACCAAGGGGACGGCCAAGGTCGGCAAGTAAAGTGCATCAGCCAAACTACCGTGCAACCGCATGCAACTACTACCAGTGCAGCAAACTAAAAGGCAAGAAAAAGTCGTTCAAAAAAGAAATACTCGAAAGAAACGCGGTCTGCCCGATTCGATTCCAGCACGACTCCGCGTGCCCCGTCCTCTCGCCTTCCACCACCGCTCCTGCCGTGCGTTCGCCTCATCTGAAGAAAACCCGGCACGCACGAACTCATGAAAGCATCCTGCCATCTTACCTCGGCCACGTTTAGGCGGACAGTTATCACATACCCGAGCGCA
>NW_010406491.1:0-30906 GCF_000710305.1 Buceros rhinoceros silvestris | reverse complement strand
AAACAAGGGAAGTTTTGGCTAATCCAGGACAGAATGGCTCATTAAAGTCTACCTTGGGATTTGCCTACATCTTAAAGAAACCCCCTCCCCCATGCTTAGATATGAAAATGAGTCTCATCCATCTGAAACTCTAGTGAAATTCTTTATTATCTCAGTTGGAATTTCTTTAGGAAATCAGGATTCATAATTCTGACCCTTACAATGGTTCTACTGGGATTTTTAAGAGTAAATTGACCGAACTGGGACTTCGGTATGGATTTTGTGTGTACATGTGTGTGATGGGTAAGTAGCAAAAAATGTGTTATAGACTACAGACCTCATGCAGAATTTGCCAAGTTCATGACAGGAAATTACTGTATTACTGTGCAGCCCACTTTCATCTAAGTGCAACCAAACCTTGGTTTGCCTTATGAAAGACAAATACTTTCCACCATATGGTATCTCTTAGCACCCTTCAAGGTCATTTGTTCACAAGTGACTCAAAGAACTTTACTCTGTTGAATCACCATTGTCTTCCATAAACAAGTAAGTAATCTGCGAAACACTTCCATGTGACTAAGCCATGTCCTGCTCTTTCTATAAAGATGTCAGACATTATAAAGTACAATGTAGCTGTAGAATCATTTCATGATATAAGAAATCATGGTTTTGACGTCATAATAAAATTGTTCTTTTGAGAAAAGCTGTATTTTCTAAAGAGAGTAGTGAAGAAAAGTAAGTATCTGTTATACAAAGATCCATTTCATAAATAGTTCGAAGGAACAGTAAAAACTACACAAAAATGCACACACACAGCACTCAAGGACAGTGAAATATATGCCAGTACTCTTAAGTTGTTTGTAAGTGAGGAATGGGTTCCTTTGCTGGTATAAATCAGTGCAGCTTTGCTGGTTTCATGAACTATGCTGATTTAAGCTGCACTGAAAATCTAGCCTTCTGACAGTTTCTCTGGAGTTATTCCTGGCACTGAAATGCAACCTTAAAGTTCAAATGAAGACACATCCCGTGCTCTTATGTCAAAAGCTACCTTTATATAGGGTATTATGAATAAAGTGACATCTAATAGACAATAATACTTTCTGGAAATTATACCATGTCCCATTTATTCAGCCAGAGCTATAAGTTGTTTTCTGAGAGTTTATTTTTAAATGGTTGCTCTCTTCTAAACTGAGAGTTAGTAACTTCCCATTTATCATACTAAAAAACATATTAGATACCTCACAGATTGTTGGCTGGTATATAGTCACATTATTATTCATATTATTAGTAGTAGTAATCTAAAGGAACAAACCTTAGAGTTTGCATTTTATTTTCTAAGGTCACAGTTATTTCCTGTACTTTCACAAGTCATTTTTAAACCTCCCCTACGCAATCAGGTACTTGTGTTCCAGCATTTTATCTACATTAGCTCAGCAGTCTTTGAATCTTTTGATTTGTTGACTAAAAAAAAAAAAACCATTTAGAAAGATTAGTCCCAGAATCCACAGCAGGTACTTGTGTTCCAGCATTTTATCTACATTAGCTCAGCAGTCTTTGAATCTTTTGATTTGTTGACTAAAAAAAAAAAAAACCATTGAGAAAGATTAGTCCCAGAATCCACAGAGACCTACAGAAAATTTTCATGCACACCTTGCTGTGTTACACCTATGAATTCGTTTTTCTATGACCGTGTCATTTGGTAAGTTTCAGACTACTGATTGAAAAACCATGCTTCTGGTTTTCTTAGTGTCTCAGTATTATGTAAATTTTCAAGTATAATCCTTGAAAAAAACAGGGCAGTTGTGAACAGTCAGTTCGTCTTAAGTGTCCCTTTTTTCAAGCAGATATAGTACACCAGATGTTGCTCTGCTTAGCAAAGTTTTTGCTATAGCTGTGTGTTCCTCCCCTTTCAAAAATTAGAGGGGCATGTAATATTGCTTGTTCTTTAAATAACTTCTGTCAAGTCTTTAGCCATCAAATCAATGTTTCCCTTGAACAGAAGAGAGTCCTTCACAAAGCAATGTGCATAGAATGTTCTTACAACTAATGATGTTGTCTTTGAGGGGGAAAAAATGAGAAAGAGGGTATGTGGAGTAAGTTATCCACATACAAAGCTATATGCAACATGTGGTATAAATATGAGCAAACAATTCACCTCAGCTACAAAATGCTGCTTAATTGGAGAAAGAAGCACTTTGAAACTCCCCAAAGTTAGGTGTTTTCTTCCCAGCTGTTTCTTCCCATCTGTACAGGCTATCCACCTATCCATCTATGTCCATCTATTCACGTAAGATCACATTTCAAGGTATCAAACTTACAAGGTACAATTTTGGCACACATCATTAGTTTCTAAGTAACACCACAGAAATCTAAGTATTCAAAGAACAACAGGTAACATCTTCTTTTAGAAAATATGTAGATATGCAAAGGCAGGCTTGGCCCATGAAACTTAACCTAAGATCCAAAATGCATCAATATAGTGCCACAGTGATCTGACAGCCCCAAATTTCTGGTCAGATGCTTCTCATCTTCTCTCACGAGATTCATCTTTCCCTCTGAAGTGCCTGGCTGCACTGCACATCAGAGTCGCCTCCTGAGCAAGAAGGACACAGAAGGAACCAAACCCAAATCCCATGTGTTATAATCAAAGGATATACAAACTCTTTTTTTCCAAGGATTTGAATTTTTTATGCAAAAAGAAACAAGAACAAATTGCATTCAAAGCAGGCAATCACAGGATTGTAAAGAAGTCACTCCACACAGGGTTTAATCTCACATTTAAGCCTCTCTTTCTCTCTCGTCTTTGTTCTCTGGAACAGTATACACGCTTTTCAGAGATAAACATAGGGAAGGAGAAAAAACTGACAACGTTATCTGTGCACAACACCTAGATATGCTTATGGGGTTTGACTTAGTTTATGCTCAAGCTTATTAACTGACACTAGCAGGAAAAAGCACAAATAAAATTGCACAGTGTTTTGTGAGCTTCCTACTTCCTATGCTGTCCTGTTCTTAAAATAACATTGGTCTTTATAATAAAATGCATACTGCTTGACCCAAAATTCATTTTTAATATTGAAGAAAGGAGTATTTTAGTTTATCCTGTGCTATCACATTAGTCAACATATTAGTTAACTTGTTGATGAATGAACAAAGCAGAACCTATTACTGGTGGGGGAAAAAAACAGCCACAACCATGTAGGATAGGACAGTATGCCTCCTACTGTAGTAAAGCTCTTACTAATTGCTCCCTTGAGAAGATCTGTGATTAATCTAACTTGCTATCCACAAAGAATAGTATGTCCACTTGCTTAGTTAATCTACCTTCCTGCCGCTGAAACCATATTCTTCTCCAAATTCACCAAGTCCATTGTACCTGTGTCCTAGAACAAAAATAAGAGATACAATAGTCTGCAAATATTATCCCTATCTCTGCTTAATTTATTTCCTTTTCCAAAGGGGAAAAAGACAGTATTTTACTAATTTTGTGCCATATTGTCTTCTAAAAACATGTAGATTTGTCCATCTCAGAAGTCAAAGCCATATGATCTCTCATTTCTAGGAATTCATCCTTTGATGGGCAAAAGCCTCTGGCCAAGATCGTCACAAAGGGCTTTGTTTTCAATAGTTTCCACCTCAAAACACATTAAATGGTCTGATTTCAGAAAATGCTGGTCAGACTCTGTTTAAAAGTTGAGAACTTCTGAAATATCTCGGGTTAGATAACCCAGAATTTAGGAACTTCAGAACCACTAATTGCCATGACCATATTAACCCCCACCAGTGATTTCAAGTCTCCTTTCAAAGTATTGAAAATACGTGTTGGTGCCTGGCTTTAGCAAATTCAGTTATTGTGGATTTTTTTTTTTTTTTGTCCTTATCTGGTAACTGAATGTGTAAAATCTTGCCTATTTGAAATGTTATTGAAGAATTATATGAGTTTCAAATCTAAAGTAACTACTGTTTTGAGCTTAATTTTTTGACTAAGTAAGCAGCAAGAGGAAGTCTGGTTAATTTAACGCAAGACAGAAGCAGAGAAATTTGTGGGTTTCCATGGTGAAAAGCCTGGGTCACAAAGCTGGTTAACAGTACAAAACCTTTATTTTCAAAAATTTAGTAATCATTGTGGTTTCAATATGTGCAAAAATGTTTCTAATTTTATTAAGCAATATCTCTTATCCATGCTTCAGGGAAAAAAATTATAATAATCTGCCACAGAAGTCCAGGGTCCTTTCTATTAACATGTGTAAAACAAAAAAATAATTACAAAGTCTGATTTAAGCCACCAACAGATCAAGGAAACTCAGAGACATGGTTTACCCTCTGCCCTTGTGGTTACCTGGGCTTGGTTTTGCTACCTTTGTTCACTCAGTTCAACGTGAACCTCTTTAGGTGAACTGAGCCATTGTCTGAGGCTAACTGTTGGCCATTTTCCTTCATTAATAACTATTAGCATTGAAAACAATAATCCATATGTCTTAGGGACATACTTATTACAATATGTGAGTCTCAATAGGCTGGCTTCTGGTGGAAGATAGAAGAGTGATGTACACTCAGAATTAATGAAATCCTGTTCTGTTCTTCCACACTCCTTTCACCATAGTTATCCGTTCACCTGTGTGAACTTAGGCAGACAGATGCAGACAATATATAATCTATTGACAAAAATCATGAAGAAATATGTTTCTGTAAACATTACCACGTTAACCGAGAACCACTTTTTTTTTTTCCTTTTTAATTGCATGGCTACAAGTTAAAGTTTTGACAAACTTGCATACCATGCATCAACCTGCCCGAGACTGGAGAAATAGCAGAGGAAGACACGACATCTGGTTTAACTACAATTAGTTGAGGATTTTAAACACAGAATTGATTTTTGTTGGAAAGTGTTAATTTGAAGAAATCCATGCAAATTTTTAGATCTATTTCACCAATTTATGCTACGTGTAGACAGAGCAGAGTTTTTTGAAATCCCATTGATCTCTTGTAAGCTTGCCTAAATTGATGCTAAAGAGCTTACATTTTCATACTGGAGTTTTCAGAGCAATTTGCCATGTAACCTTTTTCTGACGCTTTCCAGGCTTTTTATAACAAACTCAGTCCTTCTCTAAGAACAAATATTTAATTTATATCCTCGCTAAGAGCCATGATTTTGTGACTCAACAATCCCAGTAACATCAGAATTGGATGGAAGTACAGGAACTAGGAGCTGCTAATTTCTGTCTTTTTAAATCAATCTTCTCATTGAATTATGTTTTTGGTTTTGTCCACACCAGGCAAACAGGAGTTGATAATCTTTCTCTCTCCATTTATTCCAGCCTCTCCAAAAGAAGAGTTAAGAATATGATTTTATTCAGCCAATGTGGCTTTAAAGATGCATCTGCAGCACAAAATTTATACTTAAAAGCTGTCATTCTAGGCACATGATACTGAGAGAAGTTTAAAATTACTGACACGATACTGATTTGTAAATTAGTACTTGTAAGAGCCTCAAACACAATTTTTGTTGTTCAATACAACTCTTAAATTGCCTATTTGCAGAGGATAAACACTAGATATTCAAAGAGAATATTACTTACAACTCTTAGATATGTCTTTTGGGACTCTGCTGTTGTACAATATTAACAAAGAGAAAAGGATGCTCGCATCCTTTAAAAATCAGGGGTTTGTGCTTTCATAATTGTTAAGCACCTCTAAGTAGGTCAAAGATGATGCTCTTGAAAGGGTTTAAATGGCTACTTACCATTTAGAAATAAATATGCAATTAGGCCAAGCCATGTTTCTGAACAATTGAAGAAAACACTGATCCTTAGAAAAAGGTTTAAAGCAAGAGCAAAATTAAACACAGGAATGAAGTCAATTGTCATTGTTGACTTTGCTTCTGCTGTTGGATTTCTTTTGCTTCAGAGTGAGGATAAATGTCTGTGCGCATTTTGCACACCTCCTTTTAGCATGTCTTTGCCCATCTTTGGCATGTCGTTGCCCATCTTTGTAGGCCTGTGTTCACCCTCAGATGCTGATACAGCCATACTCATTGCACGTGTCAGCATGTATACGCTAACAGCACACAGAGTCTGATGTAGGCAATCTTTTTCCCTTTCTTCCCCTCATGAAATCCTTTCCTATTTCTGAATCAACAGCTACCATGATTGACAAGCCCATTCCCACCTCCCAGAGAATAATTCCTTTTTGATGGGATGTTTCCGTCCAAATAGCCGCCTTCTTTTGTGAAAGGAAAGATGACCACTAAAAGCTTAAAACACTTGGTTTGCAAGTTGGCCAGTGGAAATTCAATTCACATGTATGTTTCCATGACCTTTGAGATGAATTTCGAAGTGGCCTGAGCCTGAGTTCATGCTTTTGCCATTTCCCATTGCTTTCCCTATGTCTGCTGAAGAAGTTAAACTTTCCTGCCCCGTAATGTCTGGGATAAGTTTATTTTACCTTACATTAGACATCTAAGTCTGTTATTAAATTTGTTGTATAGTTAATGGATGTGAAAGATAGGTCAACTCATCACAAGGTAGATTTTCATAATAAAACATCATGTGGAGATCTCTTCCTTTTCAAATATCAAAGGGAGCCAGGGAAGACAGCATTTTACTTAAACCTGCATGGCACGGTGTTAGAGAAGGTGAATCCCACCCTATATCTGGAATAGTCCGCCCCTTTCTATTAAGCCCATTGTCAAGGACAAACATGACAGAATAATTTCACCAACATGGATTTATTGATAGTATATCTTCCTCACCTCAGAATTCTCTTACTGTCTTAATTACAAACTGAATTGCTGTTTTTCTTTTTACTCCAACTGTACAGACTCTTGTGGACTTAATAGTTTAACAAATTCTGTTGGTATCAAAATATGAAGTTTGTCATTTAAAAGAACGTTATGCTATAGATTTTCTTTTTCTCAATGCTTTGAAGAACACAAAAAAAAAGATAAATATGTTAAATACCAAATCCCACAATATCAAAAGAAAAAAAGCACAAATAAGAAAAAGTGGGTGAATGTTTTGTAGTGATTTTGAAAAAAGGCATGTATGACGACTGAGAAATGAGATGAGACATATGTTCATAGAGTGTATAGACCTCTTTTTTGCTTCCCCTGGGCTATTTATTTATTTCTTTAGCCTGCATTTATAATTGTTCTAAAATAATATGACCTTGTTTTGGCTGGGATAGAGTTAATTTTCTTCCTAGTAGCTGGTGCAGTGCTGTGTTTTGTATTTAGTGTGAAAACAGTGCTGATAACACACTGTTGGTTTAGTTGTTGCTAAGTAGCGCTTATCCGAAGTTAAAGGGTTCTCAGTTTGCCACGCTCTGCCAGCGAGCAGATGCACAAGGAGATGGGAGGGACCATGGCCAGGAGAGCTGACCCGAACTAGCCATAGAGATATTCCATTCCATAAAACATCATGCTTAGCATATAAACTGGGGGAAGTTGGCAGGGAGACGCTTACCACTGCTGGCGCGTTGGCCAGTGGGTGGTGAGCAATTGCATTGTACATAATTTGTCTTTTCTTAGGTTTTTTTTCCCTTCCTTTCTCTCTTTTTGCTATATTAATTTATCATGATTATTATTATTTGTTTATTATTATTGTAGTTATTAAACTGCCCTTATCTCAACCCATGAGTTTTAGGGGTTTTTTACAATTGTCCTCCCCATTCCACTGGAGGGCAGTGATAGTTCTTAGCTCCATGGTGCTTAGTTGCTGGGTGGAGTTAAACCATGACATAATACTGGAAACATTAAGCTTGGCTGGCATGTCTCCAAAATAAAGACTCCTTAGACTTAAAAGGTTTTGGGACTGTATTAAAGAGCATTGAAAGGAACAGAACACCATCTCTGGTCACTCACAGTCACTTGATGGTTTGAGGGGTTTTTGATTAAAAAACATAACTAAAAACACATTAGTGATTACAGTATACCTTTCCAATATGTAATGAGAAAAAAACCTGGAAGAGTCAAAGATAATTACCCTGTAAGAGCAATGTTAAAATTATCCTGTCACATTCCCATCTTTTTGTCGCTGCTTTCACTGCCTTCATTAGGACCTTTACAAGGTTGACTTTAGGAACCCAGTTAGCATCAAGCATACCTTCTAAAAAGAGATATTTTGCAGTTGTCTTCGTGAACAATAAATAATTTAAAAAAAACCACTGAGCCAAAACAAAACCCCAAAACTAAGCCAAAACCTCTTTCATCTGTGCATCTCTCCTTACACTATATTATTATTTTATCAGGAGGAATACAAAAAGTTTCTCAGATTCTTTTTTTTCCCTCACACCAGTTTGTTTATTTGGCCTTCAGTCATCCACCTGCTCTGTCCATGCCTTTCCTTTGTAATATTCAAACCTTATTCCCAAATTACCTTCCATGTATGTTTTCCGTCTGATTACATACCCACTTTTTGTCAGTATTTCCCTCGGGCCCTCTTTACCTACCCTGAAATCTCTCTGCCTTCAGATCTTTTGTCCTCCATCACACTGTTCTTTTTAGATCAAGGTGCTTATTTGATAGCCTATAAAATTATCACACTCCAACAGGTCAGTCCTTAGTCTGGTTAACAAGGTTCTTGCTTCTCTCAATAGGAATTACAAGTAAATATCTGTCTAGCAACCTGGTGGAATAAGCAATCAAATTCCCTGATTGCCAGAGTTCCCTGACCCTTAAAATCTGCTTTCACGGTGCTCGCTTTCTTGCTTCTCTACATCTGCTACCTCAGGCATCAAACCCAACTCTTCACAGTACCAGGGTAGGCCTGGGGAATATTCATTCAGACTGTGTGTTATGTCCTCACGTGTGAAGTAGGTCTGGTGTGTGTCTCATTGGGGTGGTATTTACTTGGACTCTTTGGGTGGTATTTACTGCTATGATCCTAGCTATTAGACATCAGCCCTGAAGATGGCTGGCTTAATTAAACAGTCCATTAAGGTGTAGGTTTCTGACCCGAGTGGTAATATCATACATAAAAAGCCAATCCAAAATACCCGATACTAAAAGAACTGTATTTTGTTCCAGTCGTTTTAGAGGTAGATAGTTGATTCATGGTGGATAAATTCTTTCTGATACATCCTTAGCAGGAGTATATATGAACACATATATTCACTTAGAACATTCAGCTGCTCTAACACAGATATTGTGATTGGCTTGTTTAATGTGTCCTTTGTCAAGCATCTGCAGTAACCTTCTTTTACTTTAGACTGTAAAACCCCGATATAATGTCTATAGCATTTTTCTAGATTTTATATGCATTGCACAGCTCTGCTAAAACAGTAAAAATGTCTCTCTGTGGATGTACATTAATTATTATGGGCAATATTAGGAAAGAGTTTACCACCAGATTTAAATGAGCAACTAATTGACAGTGGAATATGTGGAATTATTCTGAAAGCATAATTAGAGAAAGCTTACTCTCATAGGCGTTATATTTAAACTTGCCAAATATAGATCAGAAGTCAAAAGAAAATATCTTTAAAGGCTTGCGATCATTCATGCAGTTCTGAAATGTATTTAGGAATTCTTCATCAAGACATCTTAAATATCATTGACACGCGACTTTAAAATCACAGTACTGATGAAACGTTGCTTCAGGAAACACTTGAGTGACATTTAGTATTTAATGTTTCCCTGGACTTCTCTGCAAAGATTAGAGAAGAAAAAGCTTTAGATTCTGAATCAACATTATCACACCCAAAATGATATAATAAAAAACAGGGAATATTAACTCAGTGGCCTACAGGTGAAGAACATTTCTGTAAGAGAACTTTATGGCACATCTGTTGGAGTGAATGTGTAAGAAAGGTTACAGGGTTCTCCCTGCTTGCTAACGATTTATTTTTGAGATGTCCATGAACACATCAGGTTTACTCCAGAAGGGAAATCTGATATTTTAGAAATACATATACATGAGAAGAAGCATGATTTCAGAGTGAAACTTAAAGAAGTCAAGACTTTTTTTGCTGAAGACAAAATACGGGAGAAAAAAAAAACCCACAGACCCCCCCCCCCACCCTGAAACAAACAAGCACTTCTGTGCTGTTTATTATTTTTTTTTTTTTTTTGCGAAAAAAAAAATGGTGAAAAAAAAAAAACCCCCCAGCCCCCCCCCCCACCATGAAACAAACTAGCACTTATGTGCTGTTTAATATCTTTGAGTATTTCCCATCCTTTTGAATAAAATATCAGAAGAAATGACTGCTCTGAAGAAAGAATATGAACTATGCAATTCAAAGTTAGGGCTTCTGTAATAGGTTCACTGCCTGACAAGAGATACAAGTTGCAAACATGAATACAGAAGCTAAGGAGATGTGTGGAAGACCTCTTTGGAGCAAGGAATCTGTAGCATTTAAGTTCATTGAGAAATGAAGTGTCTGAGGTTCATTGGCTGTCTCTAATTTGTGGGGACCTTGTGTTAGTGTGTCCTATTCTTGGGACACGTATCCCACTTGAGATATGTATCCTGAGCACATCTCTCACAAACTGCAAGAAGTGTTCTGTTGGTACTCTGTAAATATATTGTTTGCCTTTGAAAAGAAACTTGGATAGAGAGGTAGGGAGGCAGCTGCGTTGGAGTTTTAAAGGGGAGAAAGAGGGTGAGAGATGCCTAGAAAAGAGTCCCCTAGTTACCCCCAAAGACACTACATGTGTAAGATTACTGCAAAACATCCCATATTCACTAATACTTGTTTAGCTACATGTAGTAAATTTGATCTGGCAAGTATTCACAATATCTTTTGTTTGCTTTCTGTAAATATTCAGGAGAATAGTGATTAGTGAAAGAGATAGTGTTCCCAACCTTTGTGCAAATATGTATTCATGTCAGAAGTATTTGTATGGGGATCTAGAAAGCTGAGATTTTTCACATAACGGTAGAGTTAACCTCTATTTTTTGAAATCCTGCAGAAAATGGGAACTGTTCCACCATATTTTTCAGCTGTAATTTCCTCCTTAGTTCAATACATTATGTTAATGATTCTAAAAACAGTCTCTTCAGCAAGACTACTTACAATGTCAAAGTTATCTACAAAGACACAAGTTTCAGGAAGTGACAACCTATTGAGTAGAGGCAGGATTGTGATCTGGGTTTATTTAACTGTTTCTACTGCACTGAGTCATATTTAGGACTTAATTCAGTTACCCATACATAGGTGTTTAGTGATGTTGAGGTGAGTTGCAGTATCACTCTTGGGCTCTAGCTGCTTCTTTGCTTGTCTCCTGTACCTCCTGCGTCTCACCATCCAGTCCCAGACAAATGTGTCAGATACCCTTGGGCACTGCAAATCCCTTTAAGTGCCTGTGGTAAGGACACCGAATTGCAGCCTTAGTTCAGGACTCAGTTTCTTAGCACTAACAAGGAGATAATCTTCCATTCCTAGGAAGGAATATCATGATGATGAAAACCATTCCAGACTGCTGAGTGCTTGCATATAATGGTGATGATACTCACATAAGAAACTGCAGGTAAAGTTCTCATGGCAGGGATCTTTGTTCATTGAAAAAAACCTTTCCAAAGAAAATTAGCTAACAACTATAAATCCACCAGTGATTAAAATTCCGTTACATTGTTCAGTGGTAATACACATTACAACATCTTCAATAGAAATGTGCTTGTGCAAGAGTTTACAAGTTGTTTGGGAAAACCATATTTTCAATGATTTTATGCATAACTAGTGAGAGATGTTTTCTCTGAGATTTTAAGTTTTGTAGTCACATGATGAGATTCATATCTGAAATGATTGCCCTTTAATATTGCCTGTTATTGACACTACGATATTCTTGATTAACTGCTTTTACTGAAGCAAATCCAGACAGAAGCATGGGGAATAAATCAGGATTTTATAAAAAAAAAGAAAAAAGAAAAAAATTTATGCAGCCTTGATAATTGTCTTACAGGTGGGAAAAAGAAAGTGGCCCGAATCTTCACACAAAGCACCTGCCTGTAACAGTCTACAAAGATTGTGGCAAAACCAGGAATGGAATGCAGATCATCTAGATTCTTGTCCTGTGCTTCAATCACAAATCTATGTTTTGTTGATGACATTTAATGCAGGGAAAATAAAATGTTTCTATCACCATTATCCTGTCTTTTAGGAAACCTGGCAATGATTTGGCAATCACCAAAATGGGAGACAGAGATGGCTAGTTGGTGCCTGATGACTTCTCAGACCATTATTCTTAAAAGAATAAATTAATAATTTAAACTTTTAAAAGTCAGTAAGATAATAAGCTCTATCTAAGATGCATATGTGAGAGAAGCACTGTAGATCACTGTCTCGGGCTCTGCACAAAACATATTGATCTGTAGATTCCTCTCTCATAACAGCCACTTTGTTTATTATTTCAGCTTTCTTTCTGCTACAGTGGTTCTTATAATAAGATCCCCTAGTGATTTTTGAAACATGGAAAAAATCTAACCTTATGTTGTCCAGCTGTTCAGACAAATTAACAATGCCAGCTCTGATTTTAGTTAATATAGAAGCTAAGGCTGAACTGCATGTTCAGAAATCATTTGTATGTAAGAAGCTGTGCTCCTGATCCCATGCCAGCCTAGGAGGAAAGAGGTAAACAAAGGTGGTGTCCTGTGGCCTTGAATCAACGTTCTTTATCAAGGCCTACTCCCAGGTAGTTAATTATTTATTTTATTTCCCCTGCTTTTTATGGAGGCCTTTTATTTAGCTCTACAACTGCAGGGGATATGCAGACACAAACTTGATCAGGAAATTCAGTAGCTGAGACCCTTTATATTTGGTATGTAAGCAGAGTTATGGCACTACGGGTTTTGACTTGTCCTGCTCAGATGTTCTGTACAATCTTCAACAGCTAATGCTTTACCAGTTACTGCAAAAAGCAGACAAACTGAAGAAAAAAATATATTTGGACAACTAGATTGCCGCCTCCGGAAAAACTAATCACTTTTTAGAAAGAAGTGGAAAAAGTGGTGGTGGAAATAAAGCTACCTTGTTAGGAAGAGGTCAAGGGAGCACTGCTGCCGTCCTAGTTGAAGCACCTGCTCCAAGAGAAATATGAAGAATTCAGAAGAAAGGCAAGGAGGCCACTGGAGGAATGACAGCCCATACAACCCGTGAGACAACTGTTTTCAGTCAACAGTTAGTAATTCACTCTCCAAACACAGAGCTCTCAAGTCCAAGCCCTGTAGTGCACATCAGGGCTACAGGCAGCAGTGGGTGTTTCCAGGCTCTGCAGAGTCAGGGAGCAGGGAACCAAACCACCAGGAAGTCTTTTAGTTTCAGGGCTTTTGGGCTTCCCTGTGTTGAAGGAAATGGAGGTTTGTCTGCAGAGCTCCTGAGCTGGCTGTTTTACCCAGACGCTTTGTGTAATGGACAGCTAAATGCCAACATTAGGTATGATGCCTTAAACAGTTGTTTTCAGACAGGTGCTGCTTTGTCCTGTTAACTGGCACTGCCTGGCTGTGGGGAGCAGCCCCTGACCCCTGCCAGCTCCCCACCTTGGAGGTGCCAGTTCCCCTCTCTCAGAGAAGGGATAGAACCTGTTGCCAGGTGTGATCCCCTCTGCTGAGTTCGGGGACTTGTCACCGTGCATGTGCAGGAATCAGGAGTCACTTTGTGGTCATGGTAGTGGAGAGGGCAAAACCCACCGGGGACCCCAGACCCATTCAACAGTGCATGTCCTGGGACCCCAGACCTTTTTCTGGAACCATCCAGAAGGAGCAACTGTGCACGCTCAGCTGAGAAAGTGACCTCTATAAGGGGAGAGACCCCAGTGTGTCTCTCTCCCTTGGGAGAGTGGGGTGTTTGTGTGACCCTACCACCAGAGGAACCTGCTTTGCTTTGTTTTATACTAACTTTCCTGGGTTTATGTATTTCTCTTTCTTACAATTGCATATTTGCAAACTGGATATGATTAACCTATTATTTCCCACTACAATGGTAAACCTAGTTGAACTGTATCTGATATTATAGTGAGTTTCCTAGTAAAACTACTTGGACTAGTCCCAGTGCAAGGTCTAGACCAAATCCAGAACATCTTCAAAGCTTTGTCCTTCCTCTGCACACAGTGGAACTAACTACAGTTAGTTTGTCACTGTAGATGTTCCAATTTGCCTTCCTTGTTTATTAATAATACACTTTTTATCTCTTTACTGGCCTTTTAACAGGCTTTCTGAAAACTAACCATGTCTGCTTTGCAAGTTGCATCACTGGCTTTCCCCCGCTTTTAGCAGCCTACCTCCATTATAACTAGGGTGCAGCTGTCTTTCCTGTACAAGCCACTACTGTCCCAAGAGATTTCTCAATTCTTAACACACCTAGATCACTGCACTGACATCCATATCTTGTGTATGTGCTTCTCTTCATAAATTTTGTGCTCAATGGATATAAACATGTACATAAAGGTTTCAGTGAATGAGAATTATGGGGCTTACAGGAAGAGTGCTCCTTTTCCCTTTGTAACTAACCATTATTTTCTTACTTACGTAAGTCAGGCATCCAGTCAAGGGAAACCAAAGTACCATCTGAATTAGACAAACTGCACAACACCACATGTAATATATGATCAACCTTAACAATTAGCAAGCAGTTCAGATGCTTGAAAGTCTTCACACTAACGTGAATATTTATGAATAAGTAGGAAATATATAAGGACAGAGTTGAATTCATAATGGTGATTATTCACATAAATAATTCATACAATTCTAGTGTTAATGCATGCTTGACTCCAGGGTAGTATATCTGGTAGTCTCTGTAGAATACCTCATACTGATTCTATTCTTTTCTTTTTATAGGGGAAAAATAGGTGGGAAAGGGAATAGTCTGACACATAACAGGATTTATATGTTTCCCTAATACATCAATTTCTGTCATCTGAATAGGTGCCATGTAGGCATGTCTGATGTTCAGTTGTAAGTATTAGAATAATACCTTTGCTAAAGTTTGATCTTTTAAGCGTAAGTATGTATACTACACAAAAGAGGAGAGTGACAGACAGAAAGACAGAAAGAGAGAAAAAATATTTTTTTAAAAAGAACTTCATTAAAGAAAGATGACATCTAAGGCAAAAATTCACCAAATATGTCATTAAATAAAAAGGCTGCTACTTTGAGGAAAGAGATAAAAAGTAAAAATTCTGAGAGAGAATGATTTTTTTTATATGACACAGCTCAAAAGACATGTTCCCACCTGGCTTGAGAAATCCCATTATTTTGGTCTACCTGAGTATTATAATTGGCATAAATATTCAATTTTAACAAGCTAATGTTAGATATAAGACTATTTTCACAAAACACGGCTATGCAGTTTCTGTTACTTCCTTTTATTTCAATGGAAAATACTGGAAGGAAAATACTTTAAGTGTTCCTATAGTCATTATCTGAAAAAACAAAAAAAATAAACAAAAAAAGCAAACCAAAAAACCCAAACAACAAAAAGATCTACAGTACAAAACTACTGCCTGTATATTTGGGATACCTTATACCTGCTAAAAAACCCTGTTTTCACAAGGGAGGGGAATCTTATGGTCTTGCTCTCAAGGGTCAGTCATTGCAAGGCTTAGGAAATGTGACAAAACCTTAATGTAAATAAAAGGGAAGGGCTACAGAGCCACATGCCTGTAGCTTCGACTCAGAAAAAAGGGGGCATGGGCTGGACAAGGCAGAGCGGATTAGACTGAAGTGAAGCAACAGCTAAGATTAAAGTTTTGTTCCCTCTTACCACCTAACTCCTCATCTGAGTTGTTCAGAAGAATTCCTCCTGGTGTCAGATTGACCAGCCAAATTGGTGTTTCCAAAGGGCAATGGAGGAATTCAGGTGACTCCCAGAAACTGCCTGTGTAATCCAAACATTCAGAGTGGTTTATTAGTTATAACAGTGACAAATAATGCAGCACGTCTTGAGAGACATTTCACCTGTCTCCTACTGTTTTACTTTGCCAGAGTAGCAGCACACAGATGGTGAGTTATGGTGAGTTACCATGTCTCAAACGAAAAGAAATCACTTCTTAAAATATGCTAACTCAAAAATTGGAATAGTATGAGAACATTGAGAGTCTACAACATGAGCCCACTGTGCCATGATATGGTAGGATATAAGCCAGTTCTGGAACATAAGCCAAATGGCTGCTCTAATGGGGCATGGTACACGATTCCTAAAAGGCAATGGATACTGGTTTAGCAGAACTTAACTACTGCTGCTCAAGAGATTCTAGAGTGCTTGGTTTAAATTTTGTGAGACACAACCCATACTCATCTATATCCTTCAAACAGATTTAATGTATGTAACTTTGCCAACGATGCAGAAGCTAGTGGCAGAGCAAGGAATTCTGATTACTGAAAGTAACAGGCGTGCTAGCGCTAGATCATCAGTCCTCCCACTACTGATAATCATTAATGCCACCACTGCTCACACCGTGATGTGTTTTGCAATACTGATAGCTCCCTTGGTAAAATGGAAATCATGTAGGTACTCATCACTGTAAGAAGAAGTGGTAGAATCATGGTATTAAATTATGATCACACATTGTAATTCGGAAGTAAAAGACAGAATAAAGTGAAGCTGATAGCTAAAGACATCCAGCATGGTTGGATTTTCCTGTTGCATCTCATCATCTCATTTATGTGTTTCTTTTGCTACCACTGTTGCTTAATTCCTTGGCAAATCTGGATCTAACAGATTTTGTCCCTCATGTCCTCTTCTCCACTCTGACAATATCAATACCAAATCCCTAATAAGAATGTTAAAAGTTTGGACGAATTATAAAAGTGTATGTATTGAAAATACTCTCATACATCCTGGTGCCTAACGTTTTTAATGCTCTATTCCCCCATGTTTCCAAAGTTCCTCCTTATGTTTTAGATGTACTGAGACATAATTAGTTCAGATTTATGCCACTTAAATTCTCTCAGAAACAAATACACTGGTCAATTTTCTCTGGAGTTTACATTTGTTTAGAAGATTAAAAACTACTAAAAATTATTTTAAGAGAAAGGGGTTCATCTTTCAGGAGAAATAGGAGGTTGGTGATCTGAGAGTCAGTATTCTTCTGCATATCCTTACGGCAGTAATCACAGAAGTGTCTTTACAAGGTTTTTGCACAGCTTTCAGAGATCATTCCAGATGGGAGAGGAGAGACTAGTTAGCAACTTCTGCAGAATTACCAAAGCTCATTCTCTGACTATTTCAGACCAAGCTGCATGTCAGTAACATGAGCAGTGATGCTGTTACCTTTACCAGGGACAGAACTCAGTCAGTAATTCAGCACTTCAAACGTCTGAATAGCTTTCAGATATTACTGATCTAGTCCAAATGGTGAATACTGACAGACTGCACATCATACCAATTTCTTGAGTTAGCGTAGGAAAAAATTAATGTTCGATTAAGAAGACAATAATATTTTCAAGTATCAATGGGACTGTCATTCTTATTTTCATAATATTACTATTGTTCAAAAATAAACCAGAATCAGAACTAAGAAAAAAAAAAAGGGGGGATGGGGCTGGTGGGGGGTGTGTTAGCATTAGTTTTGGTAAAATTTTACCCAGTTATTACTTTTGTGTTTAGTTCAGTTAGTTGTAATGAGTAATATTACAAGGTCTTAAGTAAACAGAAAAATAGTGGTACCTGCTAAGACTACAAGGGATGCAGAGTTTAGGGAAAATTCTTCTTAGGGAAGATTTTTTCAGGGAAAATTTTTGTCTTTCACAGCCTCTCTTCAAGATAGAAGCAATTTTTTTTTTTTTTTTTGACTTTCTGCCAATCAGCCATTTTTGCACAGTCCCTTAGGTAATACCAAGCCATTTGGTGTTGAACCTTCCCTCAGTCAGCAGTTTTGACTTGCCAGTTGAGTCAGTTTTCTTGGTTTTGGTATGTTTAGCTCCTGAGTTTCAATGATTCCTTCATCATTTTACTTCCCGTCTACTCCTCTGCCATGCTTTTGATAAAGTCTTGTGGAGCTAGGAAGCCACGTCTTGCCCTGTAATGATGGATCTGGATACCTGCCATCAGGGCAAAATGTTACTAGATTTAAATTGAGAGAGCTATATTTAAGAGAGAGAATACTTTTAATTAAGAGACTGTACTTAAGCTAAAAGGCTTTATATACGTTCACATCTTCCTGGCATTGCTACTGACATTTTTGAACCTGAAGAGATGCAATAAATCTGTTCTTTCCCCCCCTCTTTTTTCTTCACAAGTGTGTGACAGACAGAACTGCCGCCCTGGTTGAAAATCAAAGAGGAAGAAGTGACTGAAATAGATAGGTTAGTCTGGTAGGTAGAGCATTAGCAAGGTTCAGCCTGTTCTATGAATTCAGTGTAACAATTGCATCAATGTAACAAATCCATTCCATAATCCTCCATTCTGCTGAGGGGACAAATACACTGAATACAATAAGGCTGTAGAGCAATAGGGATCAAAAGCAGACTGATCATAAAACAGACCTTAAAATAGATCAAAAAAGCAAATTAATCATAAATCATATCTTAAAATAATGGTGTCAAGTGTCAGTGTTCAATGTATCTAACCATTCCCCTTGCCTATATTTAAATAAAACCTGTCAATAGAACGTTTAAAAAAAGGTGAGATACAGTGAGTTCTGTGAAAACCACTATGAGTTTGTAGAAACCTCTTCTCCCTTGAAATAGTCTAGGAAAGTAAAGTGTCATTACAGTATGTGCTTTGCTTCAGATTTTTGACTGTTGATTCTGGGGGGAAAAAAATCCAGAAGGACTGGGAAAGGAAGAACTACCACAAAGAGCTGAATTTTGTGTTCTAACTAAACCATATGAAGATGAAACATTCTATTTTCTGTCATTTTATTTAAATATTCTGACAGAACAAGGACTGACTGGAATAGCGAAGATGTTATGAAGATACTTTCACATCTTTTGAATCTCTAGAGAATTTTCAAAGCTGGCTCACATTGCAGAAAACATTAAATATTTAACTTCTCCTCCAAACCCGTACACAGTTCTCACCTGTTCAATAGCTGGTACATTTTCTGTTGGCCCAGACCTCCAAAGTTTCAGCATCTTGTACCACCAAAGGTTGTGTTGCCTTGCAAATTCACAATGTTAGTGTTTGCATTCCTTGCTTTCATGGTAACTGAGGTTTGACAAGCACCGCCAGCTGCCTTCAGGACTAGCTAGACATTGTCTGGTACCTTCTTGATCCTATTGATCCTGTTGACACTATTTCTGTATCTCTTCCTGTTTCATGATTTCTTCTCCGTTTCAAATAAACTGATTTATGCTAATTCACATCCTTCTGTTTTCACACCTAGATTTGCTATGGGCCAGTCCTAAAGACGTAGCACTTGGTAGAATTACTAGACTCAAACATTAAAAAGCCATGCATTCTTACATCTTGGGATTGGGTTAAAATTTGTTTACATTAAGTGCAATGTATTCTCTTCATCTTTGCCATATGGTTCTGAGTCTTTAAAGATTCCTTTGTAAATTTACACTTCTAGTAAGAATTGGTTGCTATTGAAACTTCTATATATTAAATATACCTCTAAAGGACACTCAATATCAGGAATATATACAAGCAATTTGTAATGCTTGCTGCAAAACTAGTTTCCTATGTGACACCTCTGCTTGGGCAAATGCCAACTTAGTACACACGCAGTTATATAGACCAAGCTCTTCATGATAACTCATTTCTTTTCATGCTGGAAAGGACAGGAATTTGCTTTAAACTGAAAGTAAAAGTTGGTACTGCCAATAACATTTGCTCAAATATACACCAAATACTAACTCGAAGCAAAGGTTTATACAATTACAAGTTGTATCTGGGTTAGGAAACTCATATGCACTTAAGGCTTCTAGCTTTACAAGCTTTCCCACAAATTTTCAAATCATCAGAAGTTTCTTTCTCACCCACCCAATTCAGAAAGTAACTAATACTCCTGTCTGAGCCTAGAATACTGCCAGAACTTGGCCATTAGTCGCCAACAAGAGTTTTCTTTTAAACAGAAATGCCTTAGTCCTACATACCTGCAAGTTGTTGTTGCTCTTCTTCCTCTGTATCAAGTGAGCTTATTCAAATCTCAGTTTTGTTGGCTTTTTTTTATTTTTTTACCAATGAGGAAACCATGAGTATTTTAAGGATCTGGTTATAAAAGATGCTATAAAGAGGAAATGGTTACAGCTATGAAACTAGTGCTTTAATGTCTCCATCCCTATCCCAACCTTCATGACTCCATTAATTTTGAAATCAATGTTTGCACCCCACCTGTGTGACAGAAACAGTCATGAGTTAGTAGCCTTAATTGCATGTACATCTTCCACTGTCGTGCCTATGAATTTCTCACTTAGTGTTTGGCTGATGAGGAAGTCTGTAAGCCTTTCTCAGGAACCTAAATCCAAAGAACAGGCTTCCTAGAGAGATGGTCAATGCCCCAAGCTTCACAGTGTTTAGGAGGACAATGCCCTTAAATAACATGTTTCAACTTGATCAGTTTGAATTGATCAGACAGTTGGACTAGATGATCATTGTAGGTCCCTTCCAACTGAAATAGTTTATTCTAGTCCAGTCTAGTCTAAGAGTGTGAGCCTCTTCCAGAGGCAAAAATAGCTTTGGTTTCCTTTTCTTCCCTGCCAGATTCAGCACTTGCCTTTTTCTCCCTCTTTCATAGGTCTCCTCCGAGTTTCCTCATGTGTTCTGGAAATATTGACCGTGCATTCAGTCGCTTCAGGACACTGACTATTGTTTTTTTAATACATGGATATAAAGCCTTGTTATATCCAAACAGAGCTTTGCTAATGTTGTGAGAGATTTCAGGTTCTACAACACACAGACGCCTTCTGGTATTCCTTTGATTCACCGTTTGCCTCTTTACAGACCTTCTTTGAAAAGAAATATTTTTTACCATATTTAACTTAGTTTTTCCTTCTCTTCTTTAATTATAATTCAATGTAATTATAATAGAACTCTTTTGTGGGCCTATTCTCTGCTAGTGTAAATCAGGACAAAATCATTGACCTGACAAAAACCCCAACATTGTGGAAGAACGAACACTTTACTTTGAACTAACAGGTCTGGGCATTTTTCATATGAAAGGCAGTCTACACAGATGGGGATTGTGGAGCAAGTAAAATACATGACAATAGCTATATTTCAAACCACTGCAGTTCACTAGACAATACTAAAACCTCTTTAGAGACATTAATTTCTTGCTTAGAGTAGCTTAGCTGTGTTACGTGTTTGATTTTACTGAGTAGTGTTATATTCCTATATATACAGTCCTGGTACAGGTGTTCAACTGGGGTGAATCAGCATAATATTATTGACTTCAAGTGAGCTCTATTGTTTTGTGGTTTTTACCAAAAAGAAACTCATGAGTATTTTAAGAACCTGTTCATGAAAGATGCTATAAAGAGGTAATGATCAGAGCTGCGAAACTGGTGCTTTTTAGATAGCTACACCATGGTAATTTTTAAAACATGTTGCTTTCACTTGCAATTTCCAAAGCATTACAGATTTTCATCCCTTTGTGCTGTACACTTCACACAGGCGTCACAGAAGTCTTTAAGCAGGAGAACACAGACAAAACAGTGACTGCCATTGCACTCAAATCGGCCGCAAGCAGAGTTCAAGCTGCTTGGGAATGAAAGCAACAGTGCCTGCCTGCTGCCCCTCCTGTGTGCTGGTGATCTCCGTCCGCTTTGTACCAGCCTTTGATCAACAGAACTGTCATACGTCATCTCTCCCCTCTTCTCACACGCACATGTGTTCTGCTTTCTTCTTCAGGGAGTAAACAGAATTAACTACTTCCAAGTTTCCAATATATCTATTGAAAAAATGAGGGAATGTTTGAGGCTGAAAGACTAATTCAAATATACTGCTGACACCTTTTCCACTGTTTCCCCCTTTTCTTCAGAATGACCTATCTGAGTTCTTTGCAGAGCTGGACATGATCCTACTAACCATTTCACAAAATCATAGAATCAATCACACAGAGTTACAGAATCAATCACAGAATCATAGAATGGTTTGGGTTGAAAAGAACCTTAAAGATCATCTAGTTCCACACTCTCCTGCCACGGGCCGGGACACTTTCCACTAGACCAGATGGCTCAAAGCCCCGTCCAGCCTGGGCTTGAACACTTCCAGGGATGGGGCATCCACAACTTCTAATCTCATGTCCTGTCTTCTGATGGTCTCAGCTGTTCCACCTTCCTCCAACCTGTAGGGCTTGAGAATGTCTTAAACCTCAAAAGTCAGATTATAGTCAAGATATTGCTTCCCTTTTGTTAGCTAAGTTAGACAAAGAGGTTGGTCCGATTTGTTTGTTCCTCAAAATGCCACTTGGGCTGCTTCTCATCATCTTGTTATTTTGCAGGTGTTCGTACATGTATTGATTAGCAATTTCCTCTTCAGTCATACATTTTAAATTTACACTGACCAGTCTTTATTTTCTTTTCTCTGCTTTATGTTTTTAGAGGGAGTTAGTAATTTTATTTTCTTCAGCACTGTGAATGCCATCAAGATCTTTCAGCATATACTAAAGATAAACTTTCAGAGGCTATTTCAGATTGTTTGGCTTTTTTTTAAAGCATTCTATAATAAGTTGCACTAGGTCCTGCCTTACTTAAAGGTTCATAACACGTGTTTTGCCTGATGTATTTTTGGGGATCCTTATCAATTATTACAGAACATCCTCTCTGCCCCCAACAAATCCATTGCTGAATTGTATTCATGTTCTGTCACAATTAGAAGACACTATATTTTCTTTATCTTTTTAAATCAAAAGCATTTGCAGGTCTTGCATTCTGTCTCCTTTTTTTCTGTAACATATTTACTTCTCAACTTTATTTGGTTCTATATCCAGACATATATGCTATTTTTTCACATTTGTCTCAGCCATCTCTTCCTTTATCTGAAATATTTGTACTTTCTTTTTACTTCAGATAATTCCAATTCCTCACTTGCATTTTCCAGTCTCAAAGCATCTTGAAACTTGCTGTTAGTTAGGCTAAAACTTTGTCATTTCTGAATTTTTGAAAAACGTATGGGACCATGGTGCCAGGATTGTCCTTAATCCTGCCAGACATGTATTTAGCCAAATAAACAATGTCTAAAATCCAAAATGACTTTGCATTTTTCAGTAAGAATCAAGGTAGACACGGATAACATTCACCATTGGGTTCATCAATAGAAATGTTGTTGATATCTTCAGTGAAACCTCTCCAAGGGCCATAGTCTGACAAATTAATTAACATTTTCTTCTTCATACCTCAAGATGCACAATTTTTGCACATAAGCAAAAACCTGCGCTATCAAGTTCTCCACAAAAATGGAATGACAACCAATAAAGATAATGATTATGAGGATGGAAAGAAAGACATACTCAATCCTTACAGAAAGCTGAAAACACAGAGATATTCTGACATGGCCCAGATTTGTGATCTGTTTAAAGTTCTTGTGCGGAGATTAATAACTGTTTAGTTTAACAAACATTACATTTGTCTGGGATTGAAAAAGGGGGACTTGTCTATGACTGCTGGAGATGAGGATGGAGGAATGTAGCACCTAACCTGGAACATGAGCTAGAGATCTGCAGCAGGCGTGAAAGCTCACTTTGGCAATATGATAAGAAGAAAACAAGATCATAATTTAAGGAACTGCAGCAGATCAATCGGAGTTCGGAAATACAGAGTGCATGGGATGTGTGGAAGTTGTGCCCTTGGCCAGAACGCTGGCTTATCGTGTGGTTGGCAGATTGTGTGACTGGCTGATACAAATCCAGGACACAGGGTACCGTGGGAATGCTGAAGTATGTGAATCTCCTGTTTGTCTGCGTATTCTGGGCTCCATATCTGTAGCTATAAAAGACACTTGTAGAAAATAAAGTTTGCTTAGCTGCTTCAAGCTGAATCGTCTTTCAATCTGTCACAGAGGAACATCTAGCTGTGTTGGAGGGAAACTAAAGTGACTGTCCCCTTATGCTGGAAGTGAAAGGGTGGTATCTGTTCTCAGTCTCTCACAGAAAGAAGTTCATGAAGAAGATTGGGGTCTTTTGTAAAAAGTAGTTCCAACTAAAGAAGGGATAAAAGTTGAGACATTCTGAAGCTATAATCATATTTCTTAACTGTGGGGGGATTGATCCCAAGCTGAGGGACTATGTTCTTCAGAAGTATATGGAATAAATGGAGATGGAGTATGTCTTTCAAATACAGGCTTTGGACACTGTTTTCAGTGTCAGCTTTGGCACAGTTCACACAGATTGTCATGTTGGCCCTACCCCTACATTGCGGTGCAACGACAAAGAGAGATCACAAAGGTACCTTTGTGGTACCTTTCCTGCAATATTTGTAAAAACAATGGAATTGGCTACCTGGCTTTACTTTTTCAAGCATTGCCTATCTCTGTCTTTACATGATTTGTATCTCCCATTCAGTAACGATGCATTGACCTATAAAAACAAAGGCACAAACTTTATTGGATCATGTTCGTATCTCAGATATGTTTATTCTCTGCTGTTCATGAAAGAGGAATATGGGTATTTCCCTGCTCATAGACACTTCCCATTTAAATAACCAAATACATAGACATACCAAGTTACTTCTGAAAATTGTGTAAAGTTTTCTTGAAGCATAAACCACCAATAAATAGCATGATTCATAAATCACCTTTTCCTCTCAAATACCAGTATTTTATTTTCATCCTATATTCTCCTGAAAGCAATAACAAGTCGTAAACCATGAAGCAGAGCAGCTGAGGAGCAATAAGTATTGCAACTGGAGTGTCAAAAAAACTGCTGAATTAAGGTGGAAAGAATCCAAACTATAAAAAAACGCTCTCTCCCCTTTGTGTAGACTGATCGTGATCCAATCCTTCCTAACTCACTGAAGTTCCTTCTTTTTGTATTGCTCTTCCCTTTTGACACTCCATCCATTCAAGCAACTGTCCCTGAACTCCTTAAGAGGAACTTAAATAAAATCGGCCTTGATAATAATTCTAGTATCAGAGCTCTCTCTAGTGGTGACTGTGTTACCTCATTATGCATTTTTCATTCTAGCTAAGTACAGGGAAGAGTAAGTACCTCTTGAGTGGGACACCAGTAAATTTCTCCTTTTGTGACACTCTTTGGAGAGATCTTAGGCTGATGGAGGTATGTTAGGATGAGAATACATGAGTGAAGAGAAGGATGACGGATTCTTAGTTGAATTGGGACCTTGTCCTTCGGGTAGATGAGATAGAAATGTAATCACCCCACCACCAGCTGCTTAACTAACCAAAAGGGAGGAAAAACAATATCTAGTGAGGGTGCTGCCAGCAGGTCAAGGTAGGTGATCCTTCACCTCTATTCAGCACTGGTGACACCACACCTGGAGTACTGTGACTAGTTCTGGACTCTTCAGTACAGAAGAGACAGGGACATAGTGGAGTCTAGCAAAGGGTCACTAATATGATTAACACACTAGAGCATCTCACATATGAGAAAAGGCTGAGACAGCTGGGAGTGTTCACCTGGAGAAGAAAAGGCTCAGGGAGGATCTTGTCAATGTATATAAATGCCTGAAGGGAGGATACATGGATGACAGAGCCAGGCTATTCTTCATTGGTGCCCAGTGACAGGACCAGAAGCAATGGGCACAAACAGAAACCCAGGAGGTTCCCTACGAACATCAGAAGGCCATTTTATGCTGCGAGGATGACTAGGCACTGACTCAGGCTGCCCAAGGAGCTTGTGGAGTCTCCCACTTCGGAGATATTCAAAAGCTGTCTGGATGTCTCCTCTAGGTGACCTGGCTTGAGCAGGGTGGTTCAACAAGATGATCTTCAGAGGTCCCTTCCAACCTCAATCATTCTGTGATTCTATGATTCTATGATTCTGTGATGGTGTGAACATTAATTTGGAAACAGAGCTAAAAGGCATGCAAATCTCTTGCCTGAAATCAGTTGTGATCATCAGTGTGCATACAGTCTGTCAGACAGGAGTATGAGACATGAGAGCTTGTTATCCACCTCTTCTGACTCAAAAAAAAACCCAACCCAACCAACAAAACACACACACCCCCAGAAAAACATTATCAATAATAATAAATATAAACATAATGAATAATAAATATAATGATCACAAATTGCAGTTAAGATTAACTAAAAACAAATTCAGATTACCAAATTATTATGATGAGGAATCGGTGTTCATCTTTCATTGACCAGATAGATAGAAAAGTCAGTTTTATTTAAGATTTTTGGCCTGTTTCTAACCACAGCAATATTTTAACGTAGTAGGAAAGGATGCAAAAGATGAAGGCAGATATCTTTCATGTGAACATCCTTCGGAAAGACGAATTCTTGTTTTAAAACTTTCACAAAATTGTCACACAATGGAAACACCTCAGTAGCTAGTCACAAAATACAGCAAATGCAGTGGTGGTTCATGCTTCGTCTTTCAATCCCACTGCTGGGGTTTGTCCATAGCAGTCCTATCACCTGATGCAGCGTCATGGACTCTTCCCACAAATCTAAAATCAATGGTATGGTAAAATAAATATATCCAACACCTATTTTGAGTAGTTACTTTCTAGGTCAAAAGAGGCTATTGACCAATACAATTTTCTACAGTTATAATGAAACAATTGATACACCAACACAGGTATTGAAGTGGAACATGTCCTCCCCAAAATAGTAATTTTTTGTGCTGAGATTTAATGTTTAAAAGCTGGGATTTAATCTCATTTTATTTTTTTCCTTTTTTCTTCCTTTTCCACCCTCTTCTGTTTTTTTTTTTGCTTAACTTCAGTATCCTGGCACATTACTCTTGTTGCACTATCAAGTAACCTGGCTAGTGACTCTAGTCTTTTATATCTTCCTTTACACAGTTTATCCAAGAGAAACAGAGAACAGTACATAGTTTATTAAAGCGTTGGAGGGAATGCCTTTTACTATAAGAACAGCAGTCTGCTTCACTATCTGGAGAGGTTCTGCTTGCCAGGTAGATCAGGAGATAAGCTACTTTTCAGCTGCGCTGTCCTCTACGCCTACTCCTGGATGGAAATGTCTGCGGTGAGCTGCACATTGCTGGGATTGAGACAGTTGAGATGTTAGTTTAGGATACCAATCAGGCAGGCGGTATCCCACTTTAAACTCATGAACTTCATGTAAGAAGGGAAAATCTAGTCTGTGGACATACCCAGCCTAGTGACTAGAGGCTTTCTAGAGTTGCATTGCCAGAAGCTGATATATCTTCCTTCCTTCCGGCAGGCAATAGAATTTTTTTCCCTATCCACTGGGTTACATACAGGGTTGTGGGCTGACTTATGATTCCCAGCTGAGAATAAGAGCTTCCTCCCTAAGACAAAGGCAGTTTGTTTATTCTCAAGTGAGAATTACTACTCTTGATCTAGTGGCAGGCCTCCTTTAGAGTTTACATCATCGTCCATCGAATGTGCTTACTTCTAGCAGACTGTTTGCTCTATCATACCAGCTTTGGTCTACTTAGCTAAAGCCTTATGATGGGTCACCTTCTTAACAACATGTTTTCAGATAGAGATAGGGACTGCAAAGTTTCTCCCAACTTCAGCCTTTGTCCCAGCCTGTTCAGGATACTGATGGTAATGCCATAAATGACAAAACTGTATTAACTGTTATCTTGCAGTTTTTCAAGAGGTGCTCACCAGCACTGGGGACTGGTCTTATGATGAGTTATGCTGTCTCATGTATTTATTTCTGAATAATATTAGAGACTTTAGACTCCCCAGATAAAAGCTTTGTTGCATATCCATACTGTATACCTTTATGTCCTAAAGGCCTTAAAAGGTATGAGCCAAGTCTTCTCCTCCCTTCTCCCAGTATGCCAGGCAAAGAGTTTTCTTGGTCTCTGTGAGGAGTTTTTGCAGATAGGTAGTATGGCTGGAGGGGAGGGGGTTGGATTTTGGCCTTCAGGGGTTGGATTTTGGCTACAAATATTCTTCTGTCCGGGTCCTCTGTGTAGAAACATCCATGAATATTCTTGGGTACAGAATATACAATGAGGAACAGAGTGTATAGTTTCCCTTGAAAAAATCTAAAACATCATGAAAACAACTGTCATTGTCAAATTCCAGTCTCTGTGCAACAACGTTAAGTATTTTATTATAAACTGTATTCTCTTGACTTATATTTATGGCCACTGAACAGGCTTTTTAATGCTGGCTTTAAAAGACTGCCATTGGTGAAAAAAAATTACAAAGGTCTGCTTTCCATCTTTTTTTTTTTTTCAAATCAGTTTGGAGTGGTCACTCAGCCGTTGAGTTTCTAAATCAATCTTATTTCTTCTGTTTTAAAGATCCCTTTTCACTTCACAGCTGAAGCAATGACACCAATTATTTTAATCTAGCTATTCTAAATCATTTGAATCACATGGGTAATAGAAAACCCCTAGAAATTTACTAGTGCTTGGATCTTAATTACCAAGAAAGCCATTGTGTGAATTAGATTGCAATATAGTATGATTTTATACAGCCCCTTTCACATGTAAGGTGTAATGGCAGTGAGAAGTTTATGATGAACTGAGCAATGTCTGATAATAAAGCTTCATCACTCCACTAATTTGAAGGGTCCTAAGAGTGATACACTTTTTGTCAAGGTGGCTTTATACCAGAATGCTGTAGTCTAGAAGGCAGGTTTCTGACAGGTAGTAATTCATTTTGCAAGTCTCGTTACTTGCACTTCTCATGCTTGGCAAGGTAAGAAGTGACATTCTGAGTCAAAGCCATGATTTGACCAACCGTACATCCAGACTGACGTGACAGCCTTAAAGAAACACAGAGTTATCATACTTAATAAGCGTATTTGCTTCTATCTGACAGGGAAATCAAAGACACACATCGGGGTATTTCACTGGGTGCTAGCCAAAAGTTATGCAAATAGCACTCTGTTTAGTCAAAACTACCCTCTGTATGCAATGACAATGAAGAAATTCTTAGAAAACATTTCTTATTTTTATTTCATGATATAGACATGCACTGCCAATATTTTATAATAGAGCCTCCATAACTGATAGGGAAAAACAACAGATGAGTCAAAGTTTAAAGACAAAGTGAAATTATTGTTTTAATAGAACAAGCAGTTGACCATGCAACACACTTATTTACGTATTTTTCCTTAAATTGCAAATTTTACTGTCTTGATATGTTTCTGTCAAAGAATAATTTTCTGCAGGCAAAGAATACATTACTACATAAAGCTGTCTTGTAGAGGACAATATTTTGCATATGATACACAATTAAACCATTCCTGGATTCCAGAAAGAAAGCCAAAACTAGTCAAGTGAGTTGGATTACTGTTTCAAGACTTATCTATAATTATTCATCATTTTGTCCTATGTTTTCACACAGAGCATATCTCACTTCTAAGTTTTACCACATTGATAGTCTCCCTCATAAAACATGCTTTGGTGCGATGTCTTTAATAAATGCAAAACTAAGAGATATATTATCCGTATTAAATGTCTTTGGACAGTAAAAACAGTGCACCAAATTTCCAAAAGAGCTCAATTTTAACTAGCTTCTACCTCAACCACACATTATTGGAAGTGATGTGGTCCAGCCTTTCTAGTGGTATGTGCTAAAAGTTCTTTAGGAATCCAGGCTGGCTGCATAGATGCAGCTGTATTAGTACAAGGGCAAAGACAGAAGTTGAAGCTCTTGATGGTATGTGTAAGCCAAAAAGTTGAACCACCAAGAACTTGCTTTGCATACAATGAGATTTCAAGCGTGCAAAAGGCTTTGGAAAATCCACCCATGCATTACATACAGTTGTTTATTTTGTTACTCACTACATCAGAATTTCTATTACAGTCTTTGTTAGCATGAGTCTCTGCACAAATCCCTAAACATAACTTTTGTTTCATCTTGTTTGCTCTTTTCCTTCTGCTATTATGTTTTTTTCTTCATGAATGCACTGTTTAATTATTCCATCCTCAAATGATTACTCCACAGAATGTTTCAAAAAAAAGTCTCTCTACCGGCCCCTAATTCTTATTTTCCTTAATTATTTTCATTAGTTGTTTCTGCACTGTCATTTTGCCTTTCCATGAAAATATGTCATGCTTATCTTCTCACTCTCTAATCCGCTGCCTGCAAGCACTTTTGCAACAGCAGATCAGGAGACTAGATATCTTGCTGACTCCAAAATACACAGACAACATAAAACTTATAAAAATGTATATACTACTTGTATACATATACCTATTGATTATTACATGTAAATACTAATTAAGGACTCAGTCCTGCCCTGTCCCAAGGCTTGCAAATCCCTGAGACCCAAGGCTTGCAAAGCATTTTGGTAATCCTGGCAGCTGCTAGGGGACAAAACGTATGACAATATTTTGCTCAGGCAGAGCTCAAACTTTGCTATTGAAACCAATTTTCAACTTTGACAGAAACATGTCTGTATTTCCTTCAGTATCATTGCATGTATTACAACAGGACTTGAAAGTACAGTAGATACAGGAACCCTATTATTCAGCATCCCGTGCAAAGCACTACAATATGAATCTATGTTCCACAGAATGAAGAGGTTTGTCAGGAAGAACAGAAGGGAATGGAGTAGCTCTGATAGGTGATATGCCATTCAAAATCACAGGCTTGAGCAAGAAAGAAAAGCCTTTCTTTTTATAATTGCACACTCTAACAACAGACCTCTTTTTTTCCCCTCCAAATAGGAGTTTTACAGTGATTGTCTTACACAGTATATAATACAAAAATAAAAAAAAAAAGAGAGAGAGAAAACAAAGACAGTTCTTTCTTGAATTACAAAAATAATAATTAAAAAACTCATTCATTTAACCAAAGCTGAGGTGTTTCCAAACTTTGTGTGGTGTTTTTCACTCTAAGACATTATAATTACACTAGGTCCTAGCAAAACAATAGGACATCTCTATGCAGTACAAATTAATGGAAAATAAAGGAAAGACACTGTCCCGTTTTTAGCTGAAACTTCCTTGTTTTGAGTTCT
>NW_010406490.1:49160-59644 GCF_000710305.1 Buceros rhinoceros silvestris | reverse complement strand
CCTGGGGAGGCTGCTGAGCTTGGTGGAGGAGCTGTCGGCTGGGTGGCGATGGTGGCTGGGCCAGGAGCTGTGCCTCGTGTGGGTCTGCTTTGATGTGCTGTGCAGCACGGCCAGCATCTGGAATGCCACCGCCATTGCCCTGGACCGCTACTGGTCCATTACCCACCACCTGGAATACACGCTGCTCACCTGCCACCACAACTCCAGCATCATGATTGCTCTCACCTGGCTGCTCTCTGCTGCCATCTCCCTCGCCCCCCTTTTTGGCTGGGGGTAGACCTACAGCCCTGAGCAGGAGCGCTGCCAGGTCAACCATGAGCCATCCAACATCATCTCCACCTGCCTACCTCTCTGCGTGGTGCTCTTCATCTACTGGAGGATCTACAAGGCAGCCAAGTTCCGTGTGGGGGACCGCAGGAGGAACGCCATGGAGCCCCTGCCCAAGGTTGCCCAGGTAAGGGTGGGGAACAGAGACGAGACAGCCCACTGCCTCTGCCAGGCACCTATGCTCCTGCTGCTTGTCAGCTCCCAGCTGTCACTGCTGCATCGGTGGCTTTGGCAGAGCAAGACGACTGAGATGTGCCCTGGGGCTCTTCTGTTAATTTAGCTGTTACAGACCAGAAGTGAGTGGTAATTAGCCAGTGAAAAAGCACCACTCTTGGAGAAGAGTTTTATTCTGATTTTTTTCGTAAGAGTAAGTGACGGCTGCATTCACTGCTGGTCTTGGGAGCCACGTCATCTCTTCAGTCTGAATTTGCCATTCCTTGGGTGTTTTTCCTCTTTTTTTTTTACAGTGTTGATGGGGTAACAAAGAGATCCCTAGGTCGTTTAGAGAGTAAATGTATGCACATTTATCTGCCAGCACAGACTTTGTGTGGGATCTATCAGTATCTGAATAGATTTTAATAAGCAAATTACACATTTTATTTATAGTGCTTGGGCTGTTTTACCTTGAATACTGGGAACATACCGCTCACTCCATAGTACTGAAGCAATGAGCGATGAATTGTTTCTATTTTAAAATGAGCAGCTCTCTTGAAACCACGTCCTCCTCCTCCTTATCCCAAACATTGCTGCAATCCCATAAAGCCCAGGTCACATGGAATGTCTCATTCATTGTGGAGATAAACCTAACTGACAGGAAAGCTGTGTCCCTGCAGAAGGGTTGGGGTTGGCCCCTCGTGTCCCATCAAGTCAGGCTCTCTGCCTGACGGTGACAGCACCGTCACCCATGCCATGCTGCTGGGGTGCTTGGTAGTGCTCTCTGTAAGTTCTGCTTTCTGTCATACTCTTACTCTCACTCCTAGATGTGGAAATGATTCTTCACAGTATGTTCTCGTGATTGCACGTTGTACTTACTTCGTTGTCTCCGAGCTGAGAGGTGGCATACATACGTTTCTATACTCATACAGAGGTGCAGAACAGAACAGTTATATTTGAGTAATTTTTGGTTGAAATTTTACTTGTGTTTTTTAAAAACACTTTTTAAAGTTTTGGGAAAAATTACGTGAGGGAGATGGACATGAGACATCTGAGGTGTTTCTAGTTTTAATGAGAGCTTTTTTCTTACTATCCCTTGGAAAAAAAAAAAAGGAGAATTGGGATCCTAAATTAGGCTGGTGCTGTTAAAAGAATTTGTTTGCTCATTATGAAACTCCTTGCAAAGTGAATACTACAGTTGATACTGATGTGACCCTTGTGACATACTGTCACTGACAGAGAGCTATACTCTGTCACACCTTGTTGGTGGTAGGTAATAATTCTCTCTGTAAATAGCCCCATTGAAATAAATGAGACTGCTTGAAAAACAGCAGGTGCTGCTGGACAGTGCCCTGTTAAATCAGCACGTTACCAGTTTTGTGAGAGTCCTTTCCACTTCAGGTAATATCAGGCCCCAGAGCTCCAATGTGTTTTTGTAGTTTTTTTCTGCACCTTGATCTGTTCAGCCTCTCCAATCCACGTAACCACTTAGGAAAGTATGGGAGAGAAAACAGATTCTCCTTCTCTGGAGGAGTCACAGGCCGCCTATTTCTTATTTCTGCGTCTGACTGTACAAGTAGAAGAGATGGGTCAGGAACAAACTGCAACTGTCTGAAAGAGTGGCAGCAGATGTCATGTGGGAGAAAGGTGCAGCAGGAAGCAAAGTGGAGCGGCTGGTGATTTCCTGGGAGAAATACAGAGCTGTTCCTGCTTATGGCAGACGAAAATCCGGTGGGGTTTTCAGGTCTGGTCTGGACCGTTTGTCATATTGATGGAGCATCCAGGAAAGTGTAGACATTCCCGTGTTTTGATCCTTTGTTGTGCATTTCAGTTGTGCAGTTCTTGTTCAGAGAGCAAGGAGTATGCTAAAGCTGCACCAAGGCAGTAGCAATCTTTGCTGAATCACACTGTAATAGGCAAAACTGTGAATTTGTGGTAGTAAGCCAGATTTGATTGATGTCTTTCATCTTTCCCGTTGTTTTGTTATTGCAGGCCCTGGAGGTACAGTACAAACACATACAGAGTACCTGCCAGGAAGGGCCAGTCATAACAATCCTTAAAGCTATAAGGAACATTTTAAATCATAGGATTTCATCAGAATCACCTCAGTGCCATTTTTTTATAACACTGCTAGGAGCACAGGAGTGGGAGCATAGAGCACTAGGAACGTCCAGCCATTCAGTTGTACTTATTTACTGGGGACAGACAACCAACAGAAGAGGCACTGAATCATAACTCCCGATCAATGTACAGAAGGATGAATTCTGAAACTAAAACCAAACTCCTTTGTGTCTGTAGAAGAATTGGTACTTGAGAGCTCTTTTACTTCATCTGCCTCTCTTTATGATACCCTCACTGGCAAGCGGTCACCTCTGCACTTCTTGGAGCCTAAAGCACCAGGCTGCTATTTGCACTTCTATTATTATTACTGTTGTTACAACATTTTTCAGAAGTCCCAGGCAGAACTAGTAAAAAAATAATGGAAAAACAAGCTATGACAACACAGAAAGTAGAAATTATGTACATAGGAAGACTGCTGTCCTGTAATTTAGAAAGAAACACCACCATCTATTTTCACTTGATGTTGAGTATTCAGAGGCCTGATCTAACAACCAGTGGAGTTTCTGAAACTCCTCCGATTTCTGTAGGAGCTTGACCAAGCTGTAAATGCATCCTTCATTAGGGAAAATGCCTGAGAATTGTGGTATCTTCTAGCCAAATAAATAAATTAACCTTTTCTCACAATATGAAATTAAGTGATAAAAGTGTTGCTACTAGTAAATTCTGCAGTTCAGTCACAAGCCTTTTAACATGCCAAGTACTGAAAAGGCTCTGATTTGATGATGGCACACTGCAAGCTCTGTCTTTTGAGTAAGAGTTGAAGGTGAAATACAGTACCAAACCAGGCTGGCAGTAGTGACAAAGGCCTTTGTAGGGCTCTTCCCACGAGGTGTACTTATATTGCTGTTCCTCAGGGCTAAGACGTAATCTTTCAGGTTGCTTGTCACAAATTTGTCCTCGTTTCATCCATTTATCGCTTTTTGCAGAGTGTGATTAAGGATGTGCTAAGCAAGTCCTTCTGCAGACAAATGGTGTGATCCTTGCTGCAGGAGGGGTATCCCATTTTAATTGTCAGGACAGATGTGATTTTCATTTTCCTCCATTATTTGCCTGCGCCCATAATCTGCTGCTCTTACATTTTGCAGCCATGTCTCATGTCTGAGGGTGAAGTCAGGGATATCCATCTTAAAGAGTGATTGTCTAGCCAGTGCCAGTGCTCCCTCTCGCTGTGCTCATGTGAAGTAGAGGCCCTCCATCTATTACAGAGCTTGCACAAGGGTGGCATGCACCTCCTGGACTATGTAGCTCATTCACCCACGAGCCATCTCTGGAGTGGTGTCAAAGCCTGGCAGTGTCTGTGAATTAGCCCTTACGCAAATCTGAGAGCCTCAGGTTGCATCCGTAAATTGTTTATTTTATTGCACTGTCTTCTGAACTGCAGTGCCTAGAAGAGCTTTAAACTTGCAGATAGTTTAATCTCCAGACTAAAATCACACAGGAGTACTTTTTTTCTGGATAGACTCTAAGCACACTAATAACTTGTGCCCAGACCCTGTTTGCCATAGTCTCACTATGCGGAGCGCTGTGCTCTGCTCCCTGCACAGATGAGGTCTTGCCTTTAGCAAGAGAGAAGGAAACAAGCAGCACCCTCGGCAGCCTGGAGTAGCTGACATTTTCCTCTCTTGTGTAACTTCTACTGAAGCCAGAGTTTGAACTTAAGGCTGGTTGAAAAGACATTTTTCTAGCAATGTGAGTCCTTTCTGTGAGAATACGAAGTAGATCTGAGTGAAATAAAGGACAGGTGACAGAAGAGAGAAAATGAGGACCAGAAAATGGTGCTTCTTCAGCAAAGCTTTTCTTTGATTACTACCAGAGCATCTTATAAGGTAATGCAAAATAGTGGCACAGTGCCTGAGGGTTTGTCATTTCAGGTCCATCCTTATGCTCCCATTATCACATACTGCGTTGGCACTGTGACCAGGCTGCAGCCGGTGCAATACGCTGCTCTGACCCTCTCTGGGACAGAGAAGTGCCTGGGATGAGACACCTCTGTCAAGGCAGGGCAGAAGGCACCCAAGTCCCATCTTTCATAAGAGACTCGTCTTGATGAGTTTACTTTCCACTGAAATTTTTCCAAAGTGTGCAACTTTCAAACTTCAGGCATTTATGATTTTTTTTTTTTGTGGGGTGGGGTGTAATGAAATACCAGCACTTTCAAAAGATTGGACACTTTTTTGAAAAACTTCCCTTTAATTGAAATCCCATTCTTTCCTGCAGATTTAACTGAGCTTTTTGGGGTATGCTCTGTCCTTTCTGCAGAACAAGTTGTAGCACCAACACCAGGGATGGGGTTTTGAGCTCTGCATCCAGGCAGTAAGACTGTAGCAATCAGCTTTAGCTTGCAGTCAACCTGTGGGCAGTTGTTGCAGGTCCCACCTTAGGGAAAAAATGACCCAAAGGGCCACCAATGGAATCAAACCCATTTTTGCTTCAGGCCTGAGAAATCCTAAAGTTCACATAGCAGCATAGGAGGGTCTTGGTTTAGGGGTGGGCAGAAGGCACATGCCTTTGTTAGCCCTCCTCAACAACCTGATTTCCCAAGAGATATCAAGGCATCCTGTAAAATAAAGGCAACCAGAATGCCCCCAGCACACACGGCAGCGGTTACTCTATTTATCTTTGTCAGTCACGCTCAGCAGCTTTTCCACATAATGAGACGTCTGGTAATGTAGGCACTCTGGGGCATTTTCTTTCTGTTAGCATGGAAGGAATGGAGTTGGGGACTTGTGTGGTAGGTGCACATATGTCATCCTGTCATTTAGAAGTAATACTGCACTCGAGCAAATTCTCTTGGTAAGAATCCATGTTTGCTTTTGTTTTGAGGTGAAGGAAGCTTTGCATGAACCACAGATGGTGTTTACAGCTCGTCATGCAGCTATCATTTTCCAGACAGATGGAGAAACATGGAAAGAACAGAAAGAGAAGAAAGCAGCTCTGATGGTTGGCATCTTAACTGGAGTTTTTGTACTGTGCTGGATTCCTTTCTTCATCACAAAATTAATAAATGCCCTCTGTTTCTGCAACATCCCACCCATCTGGAAAAGCATCTCTCTTTGGCTTGGCTACTCCAGTTCTTTAATCCTCTCATTTATACAGCATTTAACAAAAATGACAACAATGCCTTTAAGAAGCTTTTTGTAAAGCAGCAGTAAAAGGGAACACAGAGGAGAAAATGATTCCTTTATCCTGGGGTAAGCATGCCTGTGGTATGTACAGTCTTCATGTGCAAGGCTGCTTGAGGGGATTTAGGGACAATGAAAGATAAGATGGAAGATATTTGGATATAAACCTACCAACAGTTTGCAGTCCCCCTTGAAAATACATGTAAGGAAAGTGTTTAGCCAAGAAGATGGAAGCAGTGAAGACCTGCCATCTGCTCTTTGAATCAACATGAGTTAAGGTCTGCAAGCGAAGCACTGCATGCATCTGATACTATGACTTTCAAATCTAACTGGACTGACCTCATCTCCTCAGCTACAGGTGCCATGCTGTAGCTCTCTCATCATCAGCAAAGGTGCCAGAAGGAACTGCTAATTGAGCAATACTGAAATGTTTGTGAGGTGGGCAGGATGCCGGCTTCATCTCTGAGATTTACTTGGAAGGGAACAAACATGTTGTATTCCATCAGTTGTCAAATTGATGTGCAATTAAAATGGATGACCAAGCAGCTCCAAAACGTGCCCCAGTATGACTGAAGGGCTGCCCGTTCTTGAGCAAGTAGCAGTCCTTGACAGGAAATCTTGGTGGGATACAGGTCAGTTGTTTTGTCCCCTGGGATTAAGTGACATTTTAGAGCCAAGTAAAATTACTCAGAGCTACTGAGAATGTGTTCACACCGCTTGCACAGGAGGAGGCTCGAGTGTGGAGTTTCCACCTGCATTGTACTCTGGCTCTACAGGGCTCAGCCTCTCCCTGTTTTCTGAAACCCAGGTGAGCTCAAGGTAAGACATCTGACACCTCCGAGTGACGGGGGACTGTATGCAGACCATAAAACTAAGCACGTGTGTGTGTGTGTGTGTGTTACAAACAAACACCAAATCCGCTGTATGCAATCACCAGGTTTGCAGGCAGCAACACGTGGCTGCTTGGCAGTGGTAGGTGAGCATCTACACCGTGCTGTCTGGGCTCCTTGCACTGTAAATGTACTCATCACCCAACCCGGGTGAAGGCCACACTTTGTCAGCTTGCGTCAACTTCCTCCTGCTGTAAGAAAAGTATTGATGCCATCAGGTGTAAGTGACTCCAAAAACACCGAAGTGACTCAAAACAAACCTGCAATTGTTTTTCTGCAGTCTAACAAACAGCCCTGTCCCAACAGTATATACATAAATAAATAATAAACAGGTCAGCATTGCCATGCATACTGCCGAGTCTCTCTCCTCTGCAGTTGTTCCTTTAGTGGGTTTTATGTCCTCCCCTTCCCTGGGGGATGGTGGGACGCTGACAGCATGTCTGAGTATTTCTAGCACGGCAGCTTGTTACTGACACGGAGTCTCAGCACCCTCTCCCATTTCCTCCTAAAGCTTCTGTAGGTACTGTAAGGGCAAAAAACATCGTAGCTCTGATGGGGCTGGGCAACACCACAACTCCTTTTCAAGGTGCCTTTTGTGCTGCCTTTCTCTGCCACATTCGTGTTTGCTGCTTCTTACGCAACCCTTTGATTCAAAGCGTGCCCTCTGGCAACCAGCACAAAACTGCCCTGCATCGCTAACACCAATTTCAGCTCCAGCAATACACACCACTGGTGTGCTGACCTCACTGCACTGCATCTCACACAGCGTCATCTCTGACAGCTGCCGAGCTAAAGGGCATCGCATTGACGGTCCCACCAAAGGCTTAATCTCCTGGCATTCTCTCACAGGCAGTGGCAGCCAGGTATATTTCTGTCTGCTAGGGACTGATGTACTTCACAGCTACAGCAGGGTGGTTTTATCAAGTAGCTTGAGCACATTGAAAAACCAAAAAATTATGCAGCCTTTATTTACTTACTTAAAAATAGCGTTCACTGTTGGGTAGCCTAGAACGATCCAGATACCCTGTGATCTCAGTTTGAGCTCGATGTCAGGTATATGGACAACTTAGACCGAGGCGAGTTCCAGCTTCTTTCTGGAGAAGGAACTTAAAACAAATGCCGTCAAAGTGCACATTCCTCTCGTTCCTTAGGGGAAGCGCCTGGCCTCATGTATGGTGAGCTCAGGCACTGCTGTTCTTCACATCCTTCTGCACCATGAAATTCCAGTGTGAGATGCTGCATCCGCAGCCACAGCTACCTGTGTGCTGTTTATACTTGCAGAGGATGTTTCTCCTCTCAGTTTAAGTAAGTGGGAATTAAGAAATTTTAATAACCTCAAATGGTAAAGAGTTGTTAGATAGCAGCTTAAGTGCCAACTTCAGTAACTCTCCCTTGTGACTCTCAACTTGCCTGCATATGGAATAGCTGCAGTTCAAGCTGGTGTTTGGAAGCTTAATTAAACCTGAAGGGACACATATGTAAGAGTATGGCAGTTACTAAAACCTACAGGCCTTACTCAGGACCACTGATGAATTTTTCAAATGAATTGCATTTTTCACGTACGACAGTCACTGCTCTAATTTCCTTAAAATCCAAACAGATGACATCTCAAGGAGGAAGTGGTCATCTTGGGCTGGTTGTTGAGAAGCATAGAAATCTGCATGTGGCCACTCCTGACATTTCCAGTAGTCATGCTTTGGCCTCCACCCCATCTGCGAGGTAAGACACGCCATTAGGAGCGCGCAGATCTAATCCCAACCCTGCTGGACGGATGTTAAGGCTCGCCACAGTCTGTGGCTGCAGCAGCAGTGAGAGTTGTCCTTGCCAGCCGACTAGAACAGCACCAGGCTCTCGTTCCAGTGCATGAACCATTCCAAGAAGTGACAGAGATTTAAGGGTACATTTTACCATGTCTTGACACCTGGAACTTGAGCCACCACCATGAAGCCAGAGGAGTCCTGGGCAGTTCGGGGAGCTGTACACTGTGCTGGTGGTACTGCAGATGCTGACAGTACAGCAGGGCCATCTTAATTGGCTTAAGAACTGGTAGCAGAGACACTGCTGTAGCATACAGCGTAGCTCTCCAGCTCCTCAAAGATTAACGTGGCTTCCTCAGGAGGTGAATCTGTGCCTCAACTTTCCTGCGAGAAGTTGTCAAGAGAAGTAGTTTAGTGCTCTGCCCACCCAAGCATTTGTGACAGCCCCGAGTTGTTACAGCCTGACAGGATTCCACCCAAAGCAGCCTGGCTTCACGCTTGACCAGAAGAGACCGGAAACGAGTGGAGCTCTCATTGTACTGCAGTGTGGTTTTAGACTTTAAAGGACTGCTCTCCTTCCTTTGAAAATTCCGGTCAGAAATTACCTCCTGACACTGCCCTTCACTTTGACAGAGAGCTGTCATCATTTTACTGAAAGGGAAAACTAACTCATTCCTGTTTAGCAGGACTGTCATATTTATAGTGTCAAAGCATCTGGGATATGATTCCCAGAAATCCCCTTCCCACAAGTAGCCATAGCATGATGTCTCCTGGTTCCTCCACACCCAAACTGACTGGGGCCAGCCTGATGGGATGGATAAGCGTGACAGTCATTGAGTCACACAGGAGGAAGAATGAAGCTGACCATCAGAAGTGATGCCTCTTGCATTTTGGTCGCTCATCCAGCATCAGAAGAAATGGCACCCTCAACACACACAGCCTGTGACAGAAAGCAACGAACAGCTCATGTAACCTTTTCCGTACCTCTGCAGCCTCTCTCCTCTCATTTTCGCACCGAGATCTGAAAGCAGAGTGTCTGTCTGCCCTCCTGGGTTTCCATCTATTGCAGGAAGAAGTCGACTCGTAAGAATCTGGACTCCAAGTAACTTCCTGTGAGCAATAACTGGATCTTCACAAACCCCAGACAGGTATTTTATTCTAAATGACTAGCTCCTAGCCAGAGCAATGGATCCTAACACTTCTACAGTCTCATGTTTTGATTCGCCATGTCGAAGTTTCCAGGTTCCTGTGTTTGTAACATGTAAGCATGAGGTTTAACATTGTACTGAACAAATCATCACATCATTCATTCTACACATAAGCTCAGTACTTACCCTACCCAGGAAATTTTGCTTGATTCTAAAGCAATTTTGATGAAAATTGTAAACCCCAATTGGAATGTCCATTGAAGTTATTTTTCAAGAAGCGCATAGTATGCAAACACATCATTGGTTGAATTTACTAACAGGTTATATTGGTGCCAAAGTTAAATTATTCCATTAACAAATTAGAAAGAAAAAGGATTACCGTTTTTATAGAGAGCAAAGTTTGTAGACACCAGTAATGTCTCCTAATATCAAAGCTGACTAGAGAAAGTCTGCAAGTAGCACTCAATGCAAATTTCCTTCTTTGAAGGAACTCGGAATGTAACTTTGCCTTCATCCTGCCACTAGCTTGAGGAAGACTGACTTTTTGAACAGGTGCAAGAGGAGCAGTGTGTGTATACACACGCTGGGAAGTACTGTACAAGCTGGCTCAGTAGAAACATGTTCTTTCCATTTGTACTGAAGGAACAGGAGAAACATTTCACGTTGTCACAAACACACACTCTCATTTAAAAACACAGTAGCAGAAAGTCACCAGATTCCAAACATTCTTTATTTTATATTCGCTGCCATAGAAAATAATTGAACAGCACTGTCGTCAGTGCTGCTGGAAATGAGAAAACAGCTTTTCTTCTCCTGAAGATGTGATGTACATTAAGAACTCAGTCCAAAATCCTAATGTTAAGTATAAAAAACAACTGTTTGAATTATAAAATACTGTATATACAGATATAAAAACATTCCTGAAAGTGTTGCACAAAGTTTCTAAACCTTCAAGGGCAAATGTTC
>NW_010406490.1:21782-49054 GCF_000710305.1 Buceros rhinoceros silvestris | reverse complement strand
AGGGTAAATAGGTGGTTGTCTTCCAAGGGGAGCATCAGGTCACTGAAGCAGAATGTCTGAACCTTCATCTTCCTATATTACACGCAACACAGACTTTGATTTTCATCCCAGCCAGGGAAAACATGATGGTCCTAGTGATTACGGTGTTTTTTCCTGGAGCTATTAATTTAACAAGCACACTCTTTATATATAAAAATTAAATTTCAAAAGAAATTTATACAACAGCTAGACTTTATAAAAATATAGATGTACAATTTTACACCAGGAATTATCCTAGGTAAGTTTCTATTTTCTGATGTCTTAACCATTAGAAATAAATTTTTATGCTTTGGAATCTTATCTATGGCTAGAGTGTAAATTAAAATAATGTAAAGTTATTAGCTGGTGGAGAGAGTTTCAAGAATATGAAGTACACATTAATTGGCAATATCCCTTTAACTATTCAAAATCAGAGAAGACCATGATTAGTGTTTTGTCTTATTGTTCTTTGTCAGTCCCAAGATTCATACCTAAGTGTAACTTAATCCCATTTTGTGGTTTTTTTTTTTTTTTTTCCAAAATTAACAAACCACTGCACTCTGCAGTGCTCATCTTGTGGATATTACACAGTATTTATCTACTTATCCCAAGATCTTAACCTAATTCAGTGTTAAAACCCAAATAAAAACCATCCCCTTTATCCTTATGGTGGAAAAAAACCCCAACCCCAAATAAATAAATTGAGACAGTATTTCTTTTTTGCCGTACTGCGTTAACTCTTTACTGTGTAGTGGAGGCAATACTGAATCTACAGCCACATGGTGAAGGCATGTAAATCCAAACAAAATGTAAATCTGAATACATATGGGGAAACCCCGGACTTTTACAGCTGTGTGTATCTGTTTATATCTATAGATTTCTCTACATATCTACATTGCAGGTGTAACTGTCACCTCACAAAAGAGGTTCAATGGACTGAACAATCATCTCTGAATGTCACCAGCTGGAGTTCTTCAGGAAGAACTGGCTTTCAGCTTGGACAGCAGCATTTCGTTCTTACGGCACTCCTGTTAACGGAAAGCAAACAGGTAAGGAGGCAGTTGCTCTTAACTCTACGAGTTTCTTCCCATCAACAAAACTAAACCCTTTTATTTTGAGAGATCTCCAAAGTAGCCTGGAGTAAGTGATGAGCTGACAATAATTCTGATTCATCCGTGATGTTATACTAATGGTAACAGTCATGGAACTTTATGACATTCAAGCCAAGAAAGTGCTGCTTGACCATTCACCTGAAGTTGTTCCACCTTTTTACTTATAGACTGGATAAATCTGAAATTGAGATTACTTTTAGGTGATCTTGAACTTCACAAGACAGTCTGCAAAAAGTTCAGTGTTCAGGGAACAACTCTAGGCCAAGAGATATATGTACAGAAGTACATACTACCTGTTCTCAGTACCACAACCATGACTTCATTATTTTTAAGGATAGCAAGGTTGAGTATAAGTTCCCTCACATGGCAGTGGGAAAAAAATAGCTTATTTATGTCTCCACCAAAAAAAAAAAAATTTCCACCCAACTTCTACAGCTAGGACATAAAATTGCGCTTGTCAGAAAAGTAGTTGAACAGTCCCTGTCATGCTCTCAGAGTACATTGTCCAAACCAGGGAGGAACTATCTCAGAACAAAGCAGGACAAACTAAAGAAATTTTTTTTTTTTCTCAAACATCTGCAGCCGAATGACAGCTTTGCCTGGTGGCACTACTTTGTCATTCATTATCATGGAGACAATAATTAACAACAGCACATTACGACGAAAAGCTTGGGAAAGGCTAAACCAGTGAAGTGTTAACCTGTGCTTTCACAGGGGTTAGAAAACAAGGCTGGCTGCTAAACGTATCTGCTACTACTGAGACCCCCCTCCCACTTAGCAGCACGCATTTCCACAACCCTCTTTGCTCCGATACCCAACTGCTCACAGGTCTTTAAGAGATTCCATTTGGAAATCCAAACACAAACTTCGCTCACTAGCAAATTGCCCTTCCCTTGTAATACAGGGGGCTGCTAGTCTAGCAGGGAAAAAAGAATTCCAGAATCAAATTTGGAGTCCAAGACACACGTGGAGACAACCACCAAGAGCCATCGTGAACATGGTGTGGTAATCATCACACCAGGAAATCCTGTCCATATATTAATGCACAAGTCAAATCCAAATGGGTCACTGAACACTTGCCAGTTTCCATGAGCAAAAATGTTCTTACCTCTTTAAATTCTTTCACTGTTTTAAAGTAAAGTCTCTGTTTCTCTAGAAGCTCTAAGTATTCATCATTTAACTGGTCTCTTCGCATTTTGTTTTCTTGCTTCTTCTTTTCCATCTGTTGGTATACAGGAAGGGTAAGAAATCAAACACATACACTGTAGAAGGAACAACTTTCTATAATGGACAGTGGGAGCCAGATGTTTCATAAATGACAACCCTGGCTCGTGCTTTAATTGCAACGAACATTTAGGCCAGCTCTTAAAAAAAAAAAGGAAACCCTAATGCTGAAGCCTCAGTACCAGTGGCACCACAAATTCAGAGTTTAAGGCTCCCATCTCTGCAAGCCAGGAATCCTGGTCACTGAACAATCTACTGCAACGATGACACAGTGACATTAATCATCAAACAACAACAAAGGTTTTTGATGCAACACTGAAATCTTCTTTGGGTTGTATCAGACGGGGGGGCAGGAGATACCTTTGCCCTCCTCTGCAATGCTGTACTTGCTCAAGACCCAAACGTAAGATATCTTTACTTTTTCTCCTGTGCCAAAGCTGTGATCATTATAACTTACATCGCTAAACATGAAGAGGATTGGTTCTTACTACAGACCAGACCGCCGCCTTCTCAGGGGTGCTTCTTATGAAGTTCTTACATCACAGCATCACAGACAAGGTTGCTGTTAGTGTAGAGAGTAAATTTTTCCTCCCTCCCTCTGGTACTAGAGCACAATGACACCAAAAAAAAGCCCTATTGCATTCCTCTGCCCAAAAAATCATTTTTGCATTCTATCCCACAGTCTTTTGTCTCCTAAATTTTGACAAGGAAAAATGCAATTCCAAAACCTACAATAATCCCCTAAAGACCAAGCAGACAGGTAATTCCACAGCAGCAGAACTTGCTGCTTTTCTAGATTTTATGTATCAACATTGATCTTATTCATTCTTATGCCTAAAAGAAATGAGCAGATCCCAAGCTTTCTCTGAATATGAGCCCAGCTAGCAAGGTACATCTCCTCTACGAAGCCAGCTGCTGTCCAGAACATCAGGGAATCTTTCTTCACACAACTTAACAGGTCCAGCAGGTTTTTAAAGTTATGCTTGAGGAAGAAAAAGCATCAAATGTGTTAACATGGAAAAAAAGCATTATCACGTGTCCTGCTCCTTTTGGATGAGGCTAAAAAGAGCATTGTTAACACATCTAGGACATAGATTCTTGTGGAGAGATAAGGCCCTGTTACGGTCCTTTGATGAATTGCTTCCTTTAAGCAGGACCAGGACAAATCTCTTGACATAGCCCTCTCAGTAGAAACTGGCCCACTCCGTCCTGGGAAAGCCTCAAGAATATCCATTATCACTCTGAAAAGCTTGTCTGCAAGTCACTCCTTCTTGGTAACGAGTTTGTCTGATTTCTCCTTAGGCCTCTTTTACCATGCAGTGACAATGTGATGGGCTTTGAAAACTGAACCTGCTCTTCAGGGCCGTACAGAAAACAATTAAAGAGGACATACTTTAAGAGCGAATCGTGAAGCTGACTGTGAGCACTTCTAATGTGCTGCAGCCAGAGGTCGAATAGAAAAGACTAAACCATCACAGGGATGAGTAACCCTTGTAGCCTTGTACAACTAGGCTACCTGTTGAAACATCCAACATGCATTTCCTAGGTTGAGAATAACCTTTCCTTCCGCTGCAGAGCTGCTCCCCAAGGTAGCATATGAATTGTTAAAACTTTCTTTGTATCCAGTATCTTCACTGGCATTGAGAAAGCAACTCTTAGAAGGTACCAAAGGATTCTCTACACCATCGCTAACAGTCAATTTTTTTTCCTCTTCATCAAGATAAGCTCAGTTTTTCATCCAGAAAATCTTGGTTTTCTCCATTAGTAGTAACTGCCACCTCCCGCTGATCCAGACCCCTACAGCTAGGATTGAAATGTGCCTTGTGAACTCACAGGTCAAACTGCCAGTGCAGGAATACAGCACAAGTGACATGAGCTGCCACTGCTTTCAACAACCATCAGAGATGCTGAAATTGTATTTTCCCCCAAAATAATTCACTTCCCTCTCCCTTATCTGTTCATGAAGCATCTGAAACTTGTGATTCGATTTGAGAATGTAGTAAGGGAGTCCAGAATGATTTTAAAGATTTCAAAGATTTAAGAGTTCGGTTGCAAGAACCTGAAGCAAGTCACAGCAGAGCTCTCAATCTACTTTCCCTCCTTGCGTTTGCTGTGCTCTTACCCATTTTGTGTGTGCAATGGAGGACAAGACAGAAAAAACAAACACTGAACTCCCGGTCAGGTTCAATTTGGGGCAATTGCTTGCTGCAGCAATTAAAATAATGCTGTTCTTCCAAAAGAAAGATACGTAATTATCTACAAGGTCATCAGCTAATCAGAACTGCACTGTTCTAAAGTATTTTCATAGTGTCATCAACAGCATTGCAGACAAAGATGATCCACACCTTCAACCACCTGTATCAGTATTCCTTCTACTGTCATTTTGTCTTCTCTGAAAATAAGAAGTCAAGCAAATGAAAACAATTCACTGCAAAAAAAGGCAATGAACTAGCCACCTCTTTGAACACAGTGGCCTGCAGTAAATCTCGTAATTTTACAGTAAAGTTTATTAGTGCAAAAGAGCTTTATTACAGTTTGAGTTGTATCCCTTTCTAGTTTCTCTATCTACACATGCTTATCATTTTGTACTTGAAGCTTCTGTTTAGCTAACAACATAAAACAGCCCCAGCACCTGGACAGACTGCACTTTCAGTACACAGTCTAGTGTATATTGATTCACAGTCTATCATACTTCTATTTAAATGCAAATAAAGAATAGCTACGATCCACTGCCAAGAATTTTCTGGTTCTATAAAGGAAAGAAGCTCCTTTATGGGACTTAGGAAGATATGAGTATGTTTGCAAATGAAAATAAAAGAGGGAAACCCCACAATAGCTGTAGGTTAGTAAATGCCATTTATCAAGAGGTACTTAAGCCTATCCATGGTATGCAAATAGCCTGCGGACAGCTTCACCTGGAGTAGCTGCTGGACCTCCTCATGCTTGCATTGCCCCAAGAGCACACTAAGGCTGTGGCTTTTACAAAAGAGCCCTGAAATGTTACCAGAAGCAGTTCTGTCTTCTCGGAACAAGCACTAGGGCTTTGCTCACCCGCAAACCCCTTCAACCTGTTATGTGGACACATCACACTCATCAGCAATGCTGAGCCTTTTCTACATGAGGTTAAAAACAATAAAAACAACAACAAAAAAAAACCACCTGAGTGTATTCAGCAAGGTGTCAAGTGACTGCTGTGACTGGGACAAGGGAAGCTGATGGCTGGGGCTCTGTGAGGTGCTGTTGGTCCTCAGCAGCAGAAAGCACCTTTGGTCAGCTCCAGCTGCCTGAGAAATTGTGCAGGAGGCACAGGTCTGACTGCACTCACACAACCTACGCAGAAGAATTCTCACTGACTTCCACAACATAGAGCTGTTCACTACACAGCCAAATACAAAGTGAAGTATAAGCTTCCAGTCAGGAGAGAGGTGTTCGAATACCTCTGTTCTACTCTTCTCATTAACATTTTAGCAGTGAGAAGTTTCTTACGAGTGTGAAAAAAAGTAACACGCTTGATAGTTCTTGCTTAATTTGCAATGGATTTCTCCGTGCACAGGTACTATCCAAGAGGCTTTTCTGAAATAATTCCCGGGGTTCTAGTAAAAAAAAGTGAGAAAGGCCTCAGACCTTCATTCGATTCTGTTTGATGCCTTCTACAATCTGCTCCATCTGCCGTAAAAACTGCTCGCGAGAACCAGAAGATGCCATTGCTCTGGAAAGAAAAAAAGAGAACAGCTGACAGGGAAGTGGGATGTCAGGTCTCACCTACATTTGTCTTCCATATTTACCCATGTCCAAGAATTCACGCTGCTTAGCGTTCCATGTAAAAATTCATCTCTTTAATCCCTGATTTCAGGTAACGGTGCAGCTCTTCAGCTGGTAGAAACTATCACAGAGATGGGAACAGAGACTAGAGAGCTCATCACAAGTGTTCTCCCCCTCAATTCAAGTCTATTCCTTTCATGCGTTGCATAGAAACAAATTGTTATTAACTAACCAAAAGCACAAACTTTTAAGAAAAGCAGCTGTTGTGAATATGGAGGAGGTCAGCAGAGGACTAGGAGATCGGCTGATTTTTTCTTAAAAAAAAAATAATTTCACACCCTAATAGGGAAAGCCCAGAAGTTATTTAAGACTTGTCAAAAGGATCTCATCACTGAGTAAAACAGATCTACAATCCCTGCTGCAAAGGAAAACCTTTGAAATACTTAATTCTGGGGGTTTGTAGTAATTAAATTTCTGACCAAACTCAGATGGACACAAGCATATAGAAGCAAGTAAAAGGATAACTACGTTTCAAAAAGAAAGCAGCTTAGCATTTCACAACGGAATTATAAAAAACAGGTAATAGGCCATCTCCTCCCCCATGACTCTCCCATACTGTACTGCTGTGACAAAAATTCATACTGGACTTTTCTTTTTCTGAAGACAAATAAACAGAGAAAAAATAATTGCCAGCTTTTACGCAAAGACTTCACACTACATCAAAACCTTTAAAGACAGTTAGTTTATAATAAACACACTTGAAATGTCAGAGTCTAATGTTTTGTATACAGTGTAATAACCACAACTTCACATAATGGAGAAAAATATTCAAGTTAATGCCAGGAAAATTATGACTGAATGATTTCTTTCCACAACTGCAGATGAAGAACCAGATATTAAAAATTTACAATGGCTGTAAAAGTCAGGTAATTCCAAGTCCGTGATTCCCCAAATGTTGGCTTCAATAGAGTTAATAAACTATTTTATAAAACAGTTTACACTTATAAAAATTTCTAACATATTTTTAGTCTCTATAACTCATGCCTATTCCCATTTTTCCAACCAACTGTACTACTCATTGCAACTCTCAAGAGAAAGAGGACCATTACTTACTGATGAAAGTTGTCATGAATAGAATTCAGTAAGTTAACCTGTGAATTAAAAAAAAAAAAAAGAAAATATACACTTGTATGTGAAAACTCTTATAAATGAAAAGATAATAAAATGAAATTTAATTTAAAAAATTGCTATTTTCCTGAGAAGCAGCCAGCTGGATGAAAATCACCATGAGCTTTCTTTCTGAAGAGAAACCACCATCCTTTCGCATTAGTAAAATCCATCCCAGCGGAGGAGCCGCAGAAAGCAGAAGCAAGTCTGGACCACATTTGAGACTTTTAATTTCACTGACACCCAATAACACCCCCAAGGATGTTCTACCATGATGACTTCCCAAACAAAAATGATGAGGTAAAATGGCACGTACATGCGTTCAACATCTGTTGAAAGCTGACATACAAGTAACTTACAGATACTTATCATCCAGCGTTCAACGGTGACGGGGCACAAGAGTATGTGGTGGCTGTGTTAGTTTTGCATCATTAGTCCTACGTGTCTGACAAAGCAGAACTGTTTCCCATAGGCCTGTCCCTGACTGTGCTTACAAAGAGGCAGGACAGCAAATGAAGCAATGTCTTTAAAAAAACCACCCCACCAAACCAAACCAACAAGCCCAAGCAGTAACTCCCGACTGCCCAAGCAGAAGAAACCCAGACTGTATCACAAGGACTGAGGATGTGAGCTTTGAAGCTCTTTGCAGCACAGCTCTGTCAAGAAGCCGCAACTTAGCTCATGGGCCTAAGCAAGCCATTGCACCGGGGAGAAAAAACACACCAACAAGGAACCAAACAGAAAAAACCAAAACTTTTGCTTCTGAAACTTGTGCTTGACATCAAGCTAAAAGAAAATCTTGGTCAATTTATTTGTCTTCTGAAATTATATCATTATATATACGTAAGTGAAGATTGGAACGGAAAACCTCCCCAAAATTATATGAATTGTATTGTCATTATATTGTCAAGGCTACTCTCAATTTATACCACTCTGACATGCATCTGCTCTGTATTGTCAGCTGCTCTTTACGTGCCACCCACTCCTGCCCAGGGATGCATGTTTCACAGTGCGGGTTCCTAAATACTCAGCACGTAACTGACATTATATGGTATCATTATTGTTGGTTTGCAAGAAATTCACGTGTGAAAAACTTAAGGAAAATTCTTAATAGTATTTTCAGGAGATGAAAAGGTAAGCTACAGCACCAGTTCCAAGATAACTTATCTGAGGATCTTGGAGACCATCCGTATGGTCTCTACGTAGAGTAACTTTTACAAAGAGCATTGTCTCATGCTGAACTGAAACCTCTCTCTCCCAGAAATTAGGTATTTTTAGAGCACATGGCAATCATCAACGCAGATTAAAATTTGGTAAGAACCTGCTCTGTACCGATCACTGACTGAACTCAAAATTATATACCCATATCAGTAAGAAAAGCCATAAGGCTCAATTCAGCGCAGCCCTTGAGATGTTCTTCCATACATTATTTATATGTGTTACAAAATCACTTAGTCACTGAAGTTACTTTTAAATTTACTGTGATGCAGCTTGGATTCTGACAACATTCGTAGAGTGGTGTACTACTTTTCTGCAAAAGACAAGGGCCAGATACACCCTGCCACTGCAGGCGTGTCTTAAAAATACTTATATCAGGATAAACTGGGGAAAGTTAAAGTTTAGAATGGTAGTGTGAAAACAGCATTCTGGCTCGTAGGGTTTTTTTTTCCATCATCCTGCTCTCCAGATAATCTGTAAGAAGCCCAGTCCCATACGTTTGCCAAAGGAAAAAGATACCATACTCAGAGATACACTCAGAGAGACATCTGCACAGAATATCCAGAGGACTCACATGGAGTACTTCATAAGGCTTCCAAAACAAAAGTGAGTAAACCATACTCAGTTACTGTGGAAATACGCAGGAGAATCAGGAAGGGGTGAAGTTGGTTTTTTCCTCACAGTTCACACACTCTTGTACATGCCCAATGTTATTCTGTCCCGGAGGGCTGCTTTTTGCCAAAGGTTCCTCCTGCTCCCCCAATGACCTCTCCCCTCAGTTTTATCACAGGTACAGGACATGTAGCATAGTTAACTGTTAAAGAATATTTCTGCATTTACACCTACTCCTTCAGCAAGCAACTGTCAGGATCACACACCCTCTAAAGAAGCTACAAAAATTAATGACTTTCCTGCATTGAAGAACTGAAAACTATATCTAGCACATGTATAAGAATCAGCTGCTTAGAGGAAGGAAGTGGATGCTCATCATCTTCAAGAAGAGGAGATAAAGTGTCTTTACACAGCCAGAAATTTGACTCCACATCTCAAACACTAAACAAACATATCTAAGTTATGCAGAACTAACTAAATTGGTCTTATTTTATTAGACTAAACAGAGAAGCCTGAAGTATAAAAACATTATGTACTTTTAATTAATGCCATAATTTTTATCAAGTCTGCTCCTATTTCTCAACCTTTACTGAAGTCACATGCTTGTCATTGTGGAAAAAAAAAAAAAGGTAAATCACTTGATTAAGTCATCCCCATGAAAGGTGTGAACTCTATATAGCAGGGAGAGAGGGGAGGGAAAAACCCAAGTCACCTGCTTGAAAACTACTCTTCTGATCCTGATCGAGTAAAATCACCAGCAACTTCAGAGCAGGCAGGCTCAGAGGCTGAGAAGTAACTCCTGATATCGCTGACAGCTGCTGGAATTTGCTCTCCAAAGTTACTGACTGTAGCATTGGTTCTTAATAAAAGATAGTGACCAGAAAGAGAAAGGATAATTTGGTCCTGTGATACCAAGACAGAGATATTTGCTACTCAAACATCACTCGTGTTGAGCAATGGGTAACAATCTTGATGACAAAAACAGAAACCAAGCTACCAGCAAAGGGGGCCAAACAAAAAAAATAAACTTCTAGACTGTATTCACAGCCTCCTCTCTTGTAGTAATATGTCAGGGGAAGTTCAGATCGGACATTAGGAAAAGGTTCTTCACTGAGGAGGTGGTCAGTCACTGGAACGGGCTCCACAGGGAAGCTGTCACAGCACCAAGTCTGTCAGAGTTCAACGTGCGTCTGAATGATACTCTTAGTCATACGGTTAAGTTTTAGGTAGTCCTGTGAGGAGCAGGGAGTCGGACTCAATGACCCTTATGGGTCCCTTCCAAAGTCAGATATTCTATGATTCTGTTCTGTGCTTTGTGAACATAGCGAGTAGTTCAAACACGCTGTACTAATAGCACTTCTACACCACGGACCATTTCCCCCTCAACATCAGAAATATTCTGATGAATCAGTTGTTTCATTTTTACTTACAAAGACTGTTAATTCTGCTCTGATGTGACTGAATATGGGGAAAGCCAAGTAAAAACTCTTTATCTCCTTCTCCACAGGCTGAATATTTAGCAAACAGTAATAACATCTTCTTACCTCCTTTTCCAAATATACTTTCTTATCATCCAGTGTATTATAAAGAGTAAAGAACTGCTTCGTTTCTTTGTGAGTTGCGGAGACTGCAAACAAAAAAAGGGTAGAATAATAGAAGAGCATGAGGTGAAATGGAATCTGTAGAAATACTTCGTAGGCTTTATATAATGCACTTTCCAGTACTGATAACAGAACAGCCTTTTTCATACTTTCTGGAAGAACGTTCCTTCTGCTTGTAAATCTCCAGCAGGTTTTGCAGCTATCAGATTGTATGAGAACAGCACAGCTCAGTGCTTAAATCACGCCTCAACTGCTTGACAGTCCTTTATGTGAACAAACATTGGCACTGCCAGCTGTGCTTCCTTAGCCCTGTCTGTTCATCTTCCCTTCACAAGCTTTACCCTCACACCAGCTTACAGCTGCTGTGCTGCTAGCAGCTGCCCTCCCATAGCTCTCCCATGGTAGCGGAGAGGCACAGGCTCGGCAGGGACAGAGGGGAGACAGATATCTGATAGTACCGCCTGGAGAAGAAAGTTCATTGTACTCCGTATTTCAAGCTACACATGTGCAAGTTGTCCAAGAAATCTTTTACTCTTCTAAAGCCTTTTTTCCCTCTTCTTACAAGAGGATAGAATTAAACTGATAGAATTAAACTTTCTTTTCAAATACTACTTTCTGGTTTAGGTGATTACAGCAGACGTTGGTCATAGCTCAGTGGGAAAGGAAAGGCTTAGGTATGTATTCCCACTGGGCCTACAAGATGCTGAGTGACACTCAAATCTGCTAAGTGTTCATCTACTCTTTAGCTCTTCTGTGCTTAAGGAAACCTTAGCGATTCCCAAGGAAAGAGTTCAGAGGACAGCTGGCAAAAATGGTTAATATATCAAGCACTGTCTAGAATCCTGAACCTGGAAAAAAGTATGGGTTAAAAAAGACAAACCCGAGTGAAATCATGCTCAATACATCAAAGTCTAACAAGTTGCCATCTTCAAATGAAACCTTTACTGAACTGATATGCTGGACTAAGCTTTTGAATGGAACCATTTACAGACAGCATGGCCTCCCTCACACATAACAACATTCTTTAACGCCCAAAGCTTTAAAGAAATTCCCACTTTTGATTTGCCTTCAGCCGTTCTCCAGCTGAAGGCCAAGAGCAACCCACAGCTCAAAGCTGAATGCTTTGGTGACACAAATCCAGTAGTGGCTACTCCTGCAGCAGCGACATGTTCAGGACCACAGAGCTTTCTCATTGCCGCAGTATGATCGTGACGTATGTTCTGCACGTGCTGTAGCCTCCAGGAACATACTGAGTACCAGGAACCTGAAAGCACTGAGGAATTCAGAAAAGCCTGGGGATAGGTTGACAAACCAGTAAGGGCTGTTCAGCACACTGCACAAAGATTTTCCAAATGCTGAAATCAGGCTGCTGCTTGAAAAACTGCACAAACACACGGATCTCCAGCAGGCTTGCTTCAGACGTGTGCTCTTCATCAATTTGGGTTTTGCAGGACTGCTGCCACATAGCAGAGGCCTTTCCCAAACCATTTCCTTCAGCTCTTCCCTTTCTTACAGCAGTTCTGGTAGACACAGATCTTCTATGAGTGGATTCCACATACCAACTCAAAAGAAAACTTTTCAGGATTTCCTCTGGGTTGTAAGGTTGTACCAGCTTATGGAGCCACACGAGGTAAAACAGACAAAGGAAGAAGAGGAAGAAGGAGCCAACTGGCTCACTGATTCTCTTGAAACCACAGCTTAACGTTTTCAAGGGAAGAGGTTCAGAGGTCAAAAATGAAGCATGGAATATTAGAACTTAAAAGCATTCTAGTACAGAATCACCAAGGTTGGAAGTCATCACTGAAGACTGTGTTGTCCAACACCCCTTGGATCAAAGTTCAAAAAACCGGGTTTTGGCAACTTTGAAGATCACCTGAATCTGGCTAAATGAAATGCCTCTAAAAAGCACAAGTCATAGAAAGACTTGCTAGAGACTTTCAGCTCATTTTTCCAAAAGCTTGGCCTGTACAACGCAGGTTCCTGGTCACAACTGAGCAGTGGGTTCTCCCAATTTACTACATGTATTTTGTACTACAGAAATCAGTCTCATAAAATTCAAAGCATCTTAAATCTACACCCAAAGCTGCATAAGTCCCTCCGACCTTAAATCTTTCTGTACTTCATATATAAATGATAGCCCCGTCTTCTGAGCAGGTAGGTGCTCTGACAGATTATTTGTATGAATCCGCTTAGATGTAACAGAGAAAACAATCTGTAGAAAATTAATGCCAAACAAGAAAGCTGTCTTTATAGCCGGACTTGATACCATGAACTGCGTGGCATGTAAGAGGCAAAGCAGGGGGAGGGAAGAACTGGATCTGTACTCACTAAAGAATAATACCTACTCCACTGACTTGGACAACACACATGGCAGATAGCACACGACCACGTCACCAGAGATGCCTCAGCAGGGCAAGGCATTTGGATCAGAGTTAGATAACATTTTCCCAACGGCTCAGCCTTCAAGAGCTTGGATCACACACTTATTTAATAAATGCAGAATATCCTTAAAACATTAGGTAGTTCTTCTTGGCAGAAACTTGTTTTAGCTTATGCTAATCCACAAGCTACGTTAAATATACATACACCAGTCAGGATACTGGTCTGTTACCAGTTTAATGGAACAACTGTCAAATGTTATTCCGTTTCCATATTCCATCCATGCATATCAGACATGCCTTCATCCAAAAAGTCAGCCCATTTTATAACTTCTTCTTATAAAAAAAAAGTTAAAGACAATTTTTACTCTGATTCTACCAAGATATTGCAGGACATTTATAAATCAAAAACTAAAGAGAACAATCCCTTCAAGAAATTGCCTTTACTCTGTAGTTCTTGACATTTAGTTCAGAACCATATCTCATGTCAATGAAAGCAGTCTCACATTAAGAGCAATTAAATAAACACGACTCAAATTTACAGAAACCTCATTTGTAAATGGTGAATTAAGGACTTTCTGGTCATTAGCACATTGGCCATTAACCTAAATGACTGAACCTGTTGCAGACAAAGTTTACTCCAGAGATCTTGTGCATGAAGTTTCACCCTCAGGAAAATTCTAATAACTCACTCATGAAACCTAGAAAATAGGGTGTATAACATGAATACCAAAAGACCCTTAAAATACCACGAAATTAGCAAGTGCTGTCGTTGCATGCCATACGCTGAAAATGCAATCGCCCTCCTTTCAGGGCTTTAGCCTTCAGAAGGATGTTCCTGCTTGATATACATACCCTGACTGTAAAGTTCAATAAATCTCTTCTGGTACTGTGTTAGCTCAGCTCGGCTGGGTACTTCATCAATCTTGCGTTGTAAAATGGCTATTTCTCTGTTTCTTCGAGCCTGAATAGAAAGTTAGGAGGGGAGAAAACAAAGCCTCTTCTTGTTCTCTTCTTAAAATGGATGAAGCCCCACCACCACCGGCAATACTTTGTTACTAAATAATATATTTAAATTACAAAAAGCAGTGTTGGCTGAGGCATTTTTTTTTTTAATTGATTTGACAGAAAAACTTTTAAAAATTACAACAACAAAAAGAAGCATTAGAAGTTACAAGAAAAACGTCAGTAATTTTGTACAAGTAAATTTACAAAGAGTTACTCACCAGTAAGAGCCGGATCTTTTGAAGTTTCTCTTTCTCAGTTTTGTACTGCTGCTCTATAATCTTATTCGGCTCCTAGAATTTGAGAACCCAAAACAACTGTGTATTACTGTAGCAAATGAGAGCTGCAGGGCAGAGATGTGCAGACCGGGTTTGTTTTCTGTATTTGTCTGTTCTCCATTTGATGGCTCCCGCTAAACCACCACCATCGCTGTTATTGTTTTAACAAGGAATCGTAATCTGCATTGAAAACCTGACATCTTTTACTGTAAACAAGTGCACTTTACTAGCTTTTAAGCCTTTGACATTTGAGTTTTTACGATTTGTCAGCAGTTTTTCTGCTGCTTTACAACAATCACACTTTGAAAGAAGATATATATTGGAAGATGGTCTGCACTCCTTGTCTGAATGTTTACACCTTGATTCAGTGGTGGGCTTAAGGATAAACACAGCCCAGCACAGAACACAAACCCTCTGGCACGTATTCCAGATTTTCTGCATTGTGGACTTTACGATTTTCTTTGTTTGTTTAAAAATTTAAGATTTAGGTTTACATTTTAATTTTTTGTGTTCAAAAGGAGAGTAGCATCATGAAACCTGTAATCTACCTCATTTCAGAGGCATAAACGTATCAGATGTTCACCCACTGAAAGTCATTCAAGATTTTCCGTTTCCTGTTCATTGATTATTCATTGCCATCAGTCCGGGTGCACTTGTGTTAAAGCCTAACTTCTGACAGCCGCTCCTGGCACGCAGTATACGGAGGATGAAAACTTGAGCTTTCATCCTTCAAACAAATCCACTTAAGTAAAAAAACCCAACCAAAACAAACACGCTTTCTGAGGAGGTCCTGGTTTTTGTCAGAGGAATGCAGTGCTCTTAACACAACAGCCAGAGATTCTTCTCTGGTACTACAAAGAAAGAAGTAAACAAAAAAAGCACAAAAGCATCTATGAGTTGGCCTCACAGATTCTGCAAGAATAATGACAAACACTCAGTCTACAGTATTTCTGCCATTAGTAGTCTGAACTGTCCCAGAGGGGGAGAACAGGGTTTTTCAGACTGCAACAGATACTTTAATGCTTACGAGAATGCCCCCAAAATCAGAAGGACCTAAACCAACATTTTAAAACACAAATTGAAAATAAGAACTTAGACATTTGCTATTACCTGTTCCTCTCCATCTTCCGCTGCCTCAGCCTTCAGGCTCTCAATATTTTGTTGTAGTCTTTCCATTTCTTCCTTTAAAACAAACAAAAACTAGGTCTCAGTTAAAAGCAACATAATCTTTCAACAGAAGAGAGAAGGAAGCTCAACAACATGCACCTCTAACAAAACTGTGGAGCTGACCACCCACTTTGTATGTAAGTTTTTGTAAGATTAAACAGCATTCCCTGCTTAAGGGTAAGGCAGCCATTATTATCTCCACATAAAGCTGTCCGCTTTCACCAAACACGGGAACAGGTTTATTTTTTCCTTGCAAATATACTAGATCCAGCTGAGACAACTAATGACTAACATGGAAAATGAAACTGAGGAAGCAAAAGAATATGACAATAGTGATGGCATGATGTGGGACTGCAACACGCGGCACTCATAAAAAGGAATGAAACTAAAGTGACTTGCAAGCTAGTTTCCTTTTCAACCCTTGAGCGCTTTCCAAAGCAGCATACCTGGGAAAAATGAGGCTCCTACGCTCAGTGTATGCCCCAGGGCACTATTTTGTTTTACTACTTTTCATTCTATTAAATCCCATCCATTCTCGTTTAAATAGAAGAAAATTAAGACGATTCTCTCCAACCGTATTTTGAGGCAGTCCATAAACACAGCAGTAAAAAACAGGACAGCAAAACACGGCAATTGAGCAGTAAAACAGAAAACTGCTCTCAAAACTGCCATAGCTTCATCTCAGTCTTGTCCCTTTTGGTGGGTTGCTCCAAAGCTACAGGGCTTCTCAAAGCCCTCCTCTTGGGCATGGTACCTCTCCTCAGGTCACTGCTGGCTGCATTACCCAAGAAGAGACAATCCATTTCAGGCTGTGAATAGCAGAGTGGGGTGGATCCAGCCCAGCCCAACATCAAACTTCTGTAGTAGTGCTCGCTGTCAATCCACCTCGAGCTGCTCTCAGCAGAATGGGAATGAGGAGGGCCCCAGCTGTGACCAGTACAAGCCTGATCTGACACTGCATGTCCAGGAACTGCCCTGTGTTAAGGAGTCTCAGGCACAACAGAAGGCCACAGTCATTCAGAATGCCTTGGCAGCCTTCCTCACACCTCCCTGCCTCAGAGCAGGGCCAAGTCCTTCTGCTTATCCAGTTCCCACCTTCCTGGTCATCAGCCTTGCTGCAGATACGATACGCTGCAGAACTGGGCAACTGTCCGTAATTCTGCTGCAAGTCAAGCCGGTGACAATATTCAGGGTAAACCTGGCAATACCAGTAAATGGAGGGGGGAGGCGGACAGATGACAGACAGGGACACACCACATGATGACAAATCGGGAAGAAGTAATGCTTATTTTGCAAGTTTTAAATAGAGCCTTACATAAGAAACTAAAACTTACCCTACAATGCGCTTTGAACTCTTGCTCCTGGCTTTTTAGGCTTTCATTCATGGCTACCAGTGCTCGCAGACTCTGTAATAGGCTAGATTTGAAGATCCAGGAAACCACATTAGATATTTAGTTTCTAATTTGAACAGATGAACAAGCTTATTTCTAAACAAAGAACAAGCTTTAGAACAAGCTTAGTTCTAAATTAGTTTCCAGTCAAATCTGTGTAAATTAAAAACCGAAATATCACCACTGATACACTAAGGTCAAAATAAAAATGTATTACACTGAATATTTTGATGGTTTTGCTATGTTCTGACCTCATCATTGCAGAAGTTGTGAGAGATACTCCTATTTAATTTCTGCAAGACGAAGGCTTCACATATGAAAAAAATAAAGAAGGCAGCCTCATCTACTTGTCAAATGTGTCTAGGGTTCTGCTTTAAACACCTACAATTAGTTTCAGCTACAGATTGACACTTTTCATTCTGACTAAATACTATGGTGGTATTTTCCTGCCTTTGGAAAGTAAGCTGGAGAATTTTTTCATTTTAAAATTTTAGTTATTTTTGTAGGTTTACAAAGCAAGAAACGTTGAATGATTCCTTATAAAACTACAATTTTTCAGAATTTCAAAGGTCGCAAAGGAAGCAACTTACCTAGAATCTGCTTGGGATTCTATTGTTTCTAAGGCTGCCAATTCTTTGTCCAGCTTTTCACTGGAACTCTTAACCTAAGGGTTGCAATTAATGATAAATTGAAATACACTTCCACACAAAACCACTCACGGTACTTCACCTTCCCATCCCACAGGATCAGTGAGTTAAGTTGTCAAACACCTTCACCATTTCATACATCTCACACAGAACTTCTCCAAAACAATTCAGCAAGAATCAGTACACAGAAAACCAAGGATTACCTCTGTTAACGTCTTTTTTGCTTCGGCACATTTTGCCTGCAGATCCGCGCATTTAGCTTGCAGCTGTTGCGGAAGAGAAAGAAAAGAGTTTGATTCTATATGCAGGCCAATTACACCTGTAATGGAGGATAGCAATATTTGAGCTGTTAACGACGGTCATCTAACAACAGGCCAACCATTGCGAACACTGTCTTTTCTTGAAATCTACTCTGAGAGTGTTTCACTGCCAGCATTCTGAAATTGAATATTTCATTAATAACAGCAAATACGTCCCACCTGACCTTCTAGACATATTCGGTCCCCAAATAAACAGCAGTTTTACAAAATGGATTCCAACAGAATGGCAAATTATTGGACAGAATCTCTGCTGAATTGCTCAAAGTTGTTTAGTCTGTTTGTACTGGCCTACTTGCACCCCAGGCTCAGAAGAGAGTCCCATTTCGTACTTCTCCAGTAAGGGTGATTCCAGACTCGCACAGAAGCGCCATAGCACCATACCATATGTCCGCAGCAAATAAGCAAGCTTGGCTATGCTTTTCTTTTGTGTAAAATGCCAAATGGATACTTCACTTGTCGAATAATTTACAGCAGCTGACTTTAGAAGAACATCCTTCTTTAAGGACCTCACGATTTAAGATAACACCGCGAACAGTAACCGCACAAATGGGTTACGGGTTACAAAATGGAGCAGCAGTGCTGCAAACACAGACATGCACGCTGGGCTTTGCCTTCCACTCCTTTTCATGCTAGTTTAGTTTGCTGTTCACAACATGAAGCTGTGACGCAACACGCCATTTTTTTCATTACTTTTGATAGTTTTCACTAATAACTCACGAAAAGACTGAATTCTAAGAAGTCTGGGGTGGGGGGGTGGGAAGAATTTAAGCCTGCAGTCCACATCTCATGAAAACTGACATAAAGATTAAAAAACTATTTTGTTATGAGAACTCTTGCTGAAACTTAACTCCACTGTTGAAACTAGAATGTCAAAACATTTTTTAAAGGGGGGTCTTGACTGTCACTGATTTCAAAAGCTGTCTTTGTCACGTGGTAAAAAGAATTCAGCCAGAATTTTTTATGTTACTGAAGTGATAAAAGCCTTATATTTGGCTTATAGCTGTCAGTAGTTTTTTCCCCACATATAAAAACAGAGCCCTGAGACTGTTAAGTCCTGGAAATAAGCAACACGGAATTAAAGAGCCCTCAACCTTTAAACAGCAAATAGCATCATAATGGATTTAGAAAATACTTCAGTGTTCCTGTGGATTATGAAGTTGTTTGGTGGTTAAAAGCAGATCTGTAATGAAATAAGGACTCCACCAATTTTGTGTTGTTTACAACTGTGTTTCCTCCACAGCCGGAACGGCTTTCTTCTTCTCAGCAGTACGTGGACAGCAAGCAAACACACTCACTCACATGCCAGGGAAACCGGTAATGGAAATTACTTGCACCAGGCATGCAAATGTAATGCACTCGCACACCTCGTTACTGGCTTATTCCGTATTACTAATTCAGTAGCCCCACTACACTATAATTCTCTAGCACGTAAGAGCCATCTGCATGAAAAAGTGCTTTTGACCATTTCAGTCCTTGAGACTGCATGCAGACATTGGCAGATTCTTTCTGCTTTCCAGATCCTATCAGCACAAAACCAAACGGCTGCAAAAGCCACCCTCAACTGCTAAGCTCGTTTCCCAGCCTCTCTTACTGCTCAGCTAGGCAAGAAGGTCAAAGGAACAGCAGGGCTGGAGAACTGTGTCAGCACGTTTTCATTGTTTTGACACCTGAGCTAGCTGTTGCAGTTTCCTAACGCCACTCACTGCACAGTTGTGCCTAGGCTCTCCTCCCTCAAACTAAGCTGGAGCTAACTGCCTCCAAAACACAAACTCTTCTCACACCGCAAGGGCTGTTTTTAACTGGTAAAAGTTTTTCAGCGTTCTAGCACACACAGGTTCATTTGAACTGAGCGTGCCTCCAAGATGCCTACATACCTACCACCTGTGAGTTGTGCTGCTCCTGCCAGCTGGCTGTGAGCTGGTGGACACAACCAAAACCCACTCAAAATAGGTAGGACTGGACTAGAACATTCCTAAACGTGGGCAAACATGCCCCCTTTTGTAACAGGGCAGTGGTAAACTGCTGCCAGTCATGGCAACAAAGCTTCTCACCTGGAGCCCGTCTGCAAGCCGCCAGTTCAGAGCGGGTGCTGAGAGCCTGCATCTGCCTCCACTCTGCAATACACACGCAGCAGATCTGCATCTCCTGCCATACGTATTTGTCTTACGGCCTTTGTGGTTTGAAAGAGGAGTTAAAGCGTGACAGAAACATACAGCAATGACTTAAGATACGCTGAATATCCTTTTCCCGCAGTTCCAACAATCTCATTCTGTAATTTGGGTTTCTATCTCAGAAGAAAAACTAAAACCAGCACAGAAATTCAAGCAGAATTTAACTGTCTGTACACTCATATCGTGATTTTGAAAGCCTGACGCTTCAGCCTGCATTTAAACACCAAGTATTGGCAGTATTTTTTTACCAAGTCATCATCCGGACAGGGCAGCAAAGTTATGTTTGACATAATTAGACCTGGAAAATTTGTATTACCAAAGTGTTAATTATAGTATACTTTCTAATATTTAACTCTACAGTGGAGAGAATGGTGATGACAGACATGATTTACATTCGACATACAGTGCAAGTAATAATTGTAGTGTTATTGACTATGAAAAAATTCTGGTTTTAGCAGATGGGACAAGATGAGCATCTTTTTAGCAGAGTGCAAGATAAATACATCAGTTTAAGAAGAACAAAACTAGTTTGGCATGTTCAGAAGGAAATATTTACCAGTTAAAAACACTGTTGTACTCTACCCTTTGAAAGTTTTTTTTTCTGCAAAATCAATTACAAACCATCTGAACTCATTCTTCATAAAGCTTTTTATTAAAGTTGAAAAAAAAAGAGAGAAACAAAGAACTGGATAGGCAGTTAGTCTTTTTCCAATGTTTTATGCATTAAGTTTTATTACTATAGCTTTATTTGAACTTAGTATTACTTGAATGTTAGTCGGAGACTTCATAAACTGGTTCACACATAAGCTTTACTGAAATCTCCTTTACTGAAAGGAGATTTACATTTTGAAGGGATAAAAATCCTTTAAATAAAAGACTTTATTGCACTGTTAGAGACTATTTTATGCCATTTTAAAAATAAAGTCAGGTCTAGTAAGTGGCTGGGCAGGAAGGTTTAAAACCTAGGGCTCCCACAGTTACACCACAGTAAGCAAGGCTTTCAAAGCTGCCGTTCTTTTACCTCTGTTGTTTGTAACACTGAATGCATCGCACTCTCATAACATGTGCCATACAGACACCGATCTTTCGGAGCCCTTGTACACCCAACATTTAAAGGTAACTCCTCACATCTCGACTGGTTTTAAGATGTCACTGACAAAAGCAGAGCTAAACAAAACAACAAGGAGATGCAGGGTGCTGGAGCAGCGCTGTACAACCTGACAAAAGCAGAGCTAAACAAAACAACAAGCAGATGCAGGGTGCTGGAGCAGCGCTGTACAAGAGAGTATCAACCACAGAACGCATCAGCAACAGTTTTTCCTCAAGTACTATTTGGTTTTTGGCAAGCTCTTCCAATTACTGACTGGTGCAGTATGTTTTCATCAGATTCTGCAAGCTAAAGATGGCATGGTGCTGATGACAGCAGTACACATAACTAAAAGCAGCATTTCACTAATGGCGTAACTTTTCCACTTAGATTTTTCTGGATTTAAATGGTAATCAGAATGGTAGGAGTTGGAAGGGTCCTCTGGGCATCATCCAGTCCAACCCTTGTGTTACAGGAGGTTCTCCCTAGATCAGGTTGCACAGGATCACAGGCAGATTTGGCATCTCTCCAGAGAGGGAGACTCCCCAACGTCTCTGGGCAGTCTGTTTCAGGGCTCTGTCACCCTCAAAATAAAAAAGCTTTTCCTTATGTTCAGACGGAGCTTCGTGTGTTCTAGTTTGTGCCCGTTGCCCCTTGTCCTGGGGCTGAGCAGCACTAAAGAGGCTAGCCCTATCCTCTTGACTGAGGCCTTCTACAGGGAGCTGAAAGTAGCTGCACAATCCCATGCCCTGGTTCTCAGGAGGACTTCTATCACCCAGCGTAAGTAGATTGAAATACAGGAATGGTGGTTCTTGCTCTTAGTTAGAGATATGAAGAGAGCACCAGTTACAAAATTCAGGTCTTTCCCCTCTAAAATAAACCAAGCAGTGCCTGTCCGTAAGAACCCATAAACAAACAAACAAGCAGAAGACCTGCCTTAGTCAGTGAGACAAGCTGGCTCATATTAAGGACAGGAAGTGATAAAATTTTTAATTTGTAGCATATTTTAGAGCAACTTCCTAAATTGCTTCTTGAAACTGAAAACAGCCCATTTAACACTATAGCTAATATGTCAAATGGAGATACTCTGTTTTTCTCCAAGAGAAAAAAAAAAGGGGGGAAGTATGTTGTGATTAGCTAGCCCCCTCCTCATAGACAGGGCTACACAATTGTTTAATATAAAACCAGCCCCACTGTTTTAGTAATAAATGCGCAAGGCATTCAGAGATGCTAAAATTAATGTCCAGCAAGACAAATTGCTAGTACAGAAGACAACTTGCAAATCTCTTCTGGATGGGAAAAACTTTGTGATCCACCACATTTATCAATGTTTTTTTCTTTATTACACACACGATACTTACCTCTTCCAGGAGTTTGGTTTTTTGCAAAATCTGCTTATTCAGAGATGCCACCTTCCTCCTATGTTGTTGGGCAGCTCCAAGTCTTTCTGGTCGCTCCTCAGCGGAAAGCTCAGATTGCTAAAACGAACAGTAAGAGCAACCTGTTGGACCTCACACCAGTACTTTTGGCTTCTTCAGTAGTACAGGAAATGTCAAAGTGGGATATTCCTTATGAAGAATTGCATTCTACTATTGAACATAAAGAATGACTTACGATTTATCTCACATCAAGATAAGGAAGCAGCTGAACAACTGAATTATACCCCAAACGTAACAGGTAAAGTAAGCTAAAAATAAAGTCAGGTTCACTGGGACAGGTGAAAAATACTTAAAGGGAAAAAATACAGACATGCTAACCCCCCTTAAGCAGTGGTATTCACTGAACTGGTTGAATCAGAGATGCTCCATATCCCAATAAGAAGATTGAGAACTTTCAAAAGCCTTGAACAACGGTGTATTTAGATTCTGAATACTGGCTTGGACACGTCTTTATGCTGAATGACAATGACACACTCCCTGTAGTAGATACATTTACCATTTTAAGCGGTTTTGTGTGTGCTTGTGTACTACAGACACCAGTCCGAGAACTACTCAATCCAGCACTGCCAAGTAAGTATCCCATAAAAAACATAATGAAGACAGCAATCCAGATCCAATCTCCTGATCTTTCACAACACTGTGAAAGGAAAGCTGCCAGCAATAACATTTACAACAGAAATCGTGTATTTGCACGAGATGAATGATTAAAAATCATGTGTCTAAGTGATTATTTCCCTAAATGTTATTTGTACCTTTTGGAAGTCCTCACTTTAATACTTACATCCATGTTTCAGTAATGTGCTTCAAGCACTCAAGACTTCTTTTTCCAGTTAATGCATTTTCCAGTATTTTGTTAGAAAACCAGTTAATTTGCAAGTACTTCAGGTGTTAATTTGAAGAGTCTGCCAAAGACTCAATACTAAGTGCTTTTTGAGTAATTACCAAATGTTGACAACCACTACAACGTACAACCAGCAAAAATGTTACAAGTACGAAATACGCCTCGCCCACGTTTGCTCCTGGTATCCACTCTAGGCCGATGGGTGAGCAGGTCTTCATTAACAGCTTAATTTCAAATGAACTGAAGAGGCAAAACCTGTCTCCCTCTCCTCCGTTTTCTATGGTATTCATATCGAACAGTGGCTTAACGATTTGGTATACTTTTACATCCACAGCAAGAAAAGACCAGTTCTGACATCTTAACCCAACAGGTCACGTACTTTCTTACCATTTGTTAGGAAAGGAAAAATGCCTCTAAGGAACGCCTGTAACACTGATCCATTCAACAGAGACACTCCGATTTACTTATGCCTCTCATTACTTAGTCAAATCACCTTCCCTCATCACGTCACGCAGTCTAAGACCCCAACCTTCTCACCGTACTATTAGCCTACGTAACAACACAACATGCAAATTAAGAAAACTAGACATGCGAGACAAAGCAGCCAGTCTGAGACCGATCTTGCAAAAATAAAGTCCGTACAGCACAGCTCTGGCATAAAGAACAGGTCACATCTCGAGAGGTGGATAGCTAAAGCTTGAGTTCTGAAAATGGGAAATAACCATTACTGTAATACAAAGGTTTCTGCAGAAAAATCCTTCTCACCTGCAAGGGAGAAAGCTAGAGTTCGGGCAGCAAAGTGGGCTAAGGATCTGCTCTGCAGCAGCACTACAGCTTTAAAGTTACTGTGGAATCCAATTTACGGAGAAAAATACATCTTTCAGCAGAGAAGGGAGTAAGCACAAACTACAGAAGCTACTTTGCTTTTGACACTATTGTTGTTACCTGGTCTCTTAACAGACTGAAACAGCAGCTGCCTTTCGAACATCATTTAAGAAAGCTGTGTCTGAGCACGAGTGTCTCTGATCATTTACTGATTTGCTACTCTCTCTCAACACCAGAACTTCAAATACACACGACAAAAAGGGATACATGGATAGATCCTTCAACTTTTCTGTCAACACACATTACCCCCCACACTGACAGGTATAGACTCACTTCTGCATTCTTCCCCATTCCCTGCAACTGCTCAACTGCCCTAAGATTTATCCAATTCAAATAAACAAGTTAAACAAGAAGTGTTAGTGGCCTTATTTTCTATGACAGAACTTGTCATAAGTTGTCATTTAAGTTAAAATGACATATTAATTATGCATGAGGATCGCTAATCCATGGCAGCTCAAAACCTGCTGGCCAAAAGAAATGGCTAATCAGGACTTTAAGAGTCAGGCTCCCGCTGTTCCCACGTAAAAGTTTCAAATGGAAAGAAGGAAATAAATACATGCAGTTAATGTTATTCTTAGTAATGAGATTCTCTCACACACATCAGTGCTATAAACGATGCAATAGTTAAGAGAATTCAATCATTACTCCACAGATTTTCACATTCTTAAAAAAAGTCTCTGTACAAAAATACAAACTTTGTGGCAGTAAATAATTTTGTTTCTCTTCATGTTCAGCCATTTCCTCCTAGCAAATGAACTTCAGAGGTTTAGACCTGTGACTAAGTCCATCATAGCTGCCTCTATTTGAAGTCTATTGTCTGAAGCCCACTAGCGGAAAAAGGACCTCAGTCTCCAGCTCTGTAATCAGTTCAGATCCGTTTTCAGTCAAGTTCCACGTAGATCTTTAGCAGCATTTCAATGTAATTTGCCAACAGTTTTCCTTGACACTTTCTCAAGGCTCAGGAACCCAGAGATAAAAATCACTGCATCTCATTTTATCTTTGAGTGTTTCCTCAAGTCAAAAAATATTAAAATATCCAATTTAGTATCTTCCTTGAGTGACAATGCATACTAAAGGGTTTAAATGCTTACTGTATGCTACTTCAACTGACTGCATAGGGTGCACAGTAATCTCCGATATAGGATTCTGGAAGTCCAAAAATACTGCGGTAACTTCTTAAGATACAAGCACCTTGCAAACAGCATTTAACAGATTCTCCTTCAGGCATTTTTGAAGGGGATAGTTCTGAGACAACACTACTCTAGTTTTAGTCATTCTCATTTTACCAGGGAACAAGCTTCTCCTCTCCTTTCTCCTAGAAAAACCACTTGTTATATATGACTATACTTGCAAATTCTCAGAGGAAGAATCCTGCTAAGACAGTACAATCAAAGCTACTTTGAATAATTTGCCTTAGAAAGCTGGTGACGAATAGGCAAAGAAAAATCAGGATTTTCATGAAGCGAGGAACAACACTAGAATCTTCCTTCCAGTTTACCCAGCAAGTTAACACAGCAGCAGAAAGGAGAGGCAAATGCAGAAAACTGTATGCACTGATCTTCCGAAAAAATGACATCTTAAGTCCTGGCACACGTCAACGTCAGATCTAGAATTTCTTTTTGCCAGCTGTCTTCACTGGGCCTGCTGATTCTATTAAGACTCTGGTAGATAAATAAGCACTGTGGTGTTCTTCAGACAATGTACATTTACAAGGGTTTAAAACTATTAGAACTGTATCCAAACATTGCCAATACTTCAGTAGCCCATTTGATAACATCCTTAATTCTCTTCTCCTGGTGCATACATGCACACACAGAATTTTTTTTTTTTTTGGTCACATCCAATAGATTTGAAAAGTAATACATTTTTGGTTTGACTTGAATCAGTTCTTACTTTCCAGAGTATTAATCATTGTTCTACTATAATAGTCAAGGTCCTGCTGCCTTCCCTCAGACCAGAAGAAATGTAACATTGAAATATGACCCTTGGACTTCGGTTCTTGCAATTCTTTACAATAAAGAACAGCCAAGAATTTACTATAGACTCTGTTGAGTTATAGGATTTATCTCCCAAATGGGAAAGCTCCATACCTCGCATGTGTCAACAAAAAGGAAGAAATACGGAAAGACTATTGGACAAATAAGAGCGACCTATAACTCATATCTGGCAGTGATGTATTGTATGTATTAATTGCTTGAAGAGCCAGATTCTTTTGATGTAACTGTAAAAACAATCACAGTTGAACATAATAAATTGAGCCAATATGCAAATTTAATTGCTTTTACTTCTAAAAGTAACAAAGGTTTGGTTCCGACGATACTAAATTAACACCTAGAGATCCAGGCCATGACTGAGAATTAGAGCCCAGTGCAGGTGTCTGAAAGTCTGAGTGGAGGAGACATAGGTTTTTCTCTAGTTTGAATAGAAATCGATTCAGGCCCTTCTTTATTCACGAAAACGTTTAAGCAGGTGCTTAAAACCAAACTACTCATGAACGCGATTCAGGAATATTTACAATCATGGCAAAAGCTTGTGCATGTTTAAATCTCATTAAAATACTTCCCTGAACTTGGCTGTGCTGCTATCCAAAGCATATACGAAAGTGTTGTTTCAAGAGAATCATGGTAATTAAGTTGGAAGCTTAAGGTCAAAATTAAAAAGCCATCAAACACAACTTGGTAAAACACAGTCAGGTAACACACTTACCTTTTCAGCGTATTCTGACACTATTTGCTTGATCTCATCTGACTGGAGTCCAACAATCTGGCCAACTGTGCTTGCTGTCAATTTGCCCTGCGATTGTGTCAAGAAAACATTTGAACATTTGGAGTTTTGGAAGTGCCTATGCTGTTTACGTGGCACTTTCCCCAAGCTCTAGTTTTAGAAGTGTATAAAACCTTTACACTGGCTAAAAATCTCTAATCATAAAAGACCAAGAAACCTCCTCCC
>NW_010406490.1:8542-21707 GCF_000710305.1 Buceros rhinoceros silvestris | reverse complement strand
CCCCCCAAAAAAAAACCTTTGCTGATGAAATTTCTCATTTACAACCTTTTGAAAATCTGAATCCAAATTTCCTAAAAACTTACTTCTAATTGTATTCTGTATACTGCATTTTGCATGCACAGTAATAAAAGTCACCATTAGACCACGTTTGAGCCAAACTGTAACAATGGAGATGTGTGAAAGAATGTACCTTTCAAATCTGAAGTATGTACGAAAACAATCTTCAAGTGGAACTGAATTCTACAGTGTATTTCAACAGAAAGCACGTCAATCAACTTTTAGACTAGACTAATTACTACCTTTTCTTCTGTGATTTCAGCATAAACAGAAAAAACGTTTAACAACTGAAATTCTTCCCAGTCCTCTCACTCAGAAATTAAAATGTACAAATTTTCAAAATTACAACAGCCTACAAGATCCTTTATGTCATTAACTGCAACCAATTAAGAAAAGAAGATACGTATCCAGTATTTTATGTGTCTTGGACTAATGGTGTTGATTATAAATATTTATCAGTGCTTTGAAAAACACCTTGAAAGGCCTTTCCTTCCACTGTCCCCGGTGAAATGATTACACCTCCGAGTATCTTCATGAGATAAATAAACTAAGATCATACTGCGTCTTGGGTAGCTGCACTGTGATATCTTTCCCCTGAAATTCTCCTTGTAGAAACCTTTTGAAAGAGGCATTTATTTACATCGCTTTTATCATTTCAAGGCAAATGATGAAGTCATCAGCCTTGTAAAAATTAGTCTTCCTAATTCAACCACCTTTTCTTGCACTCCTTTCATGAAAATTTAAACGCAGTCATTCCAAGACTTCAGACTCATCGTTAACCAAATTTTAGGAATAACTGCTATAGCCAAGCACATTTTAAACAAAGCCGTACGAGTTTTTAATGCTGCTTACCTCTTCTGTTGCCATTGCAGCCATTCCAGTCATCAAAGTTTTAATACGAAGCTAGGGCAAAACATGAGAAATTACACATAACAATTTATCTTTCATAATTTAAGTAAGTTCTGCCTCGTGACAGGGACACCTGTTTACAATTAGGATCATATAACATGGATTTTAATGCATGTAATGGGACAGTAAAAATTAAAAATTAAAGAAGAGCTGGCTAAAGCTACTGAATTTAAGGAAAATATCTTCTAACAGTATATATATAACTCAGACTATTCAGCTCCCATTGTCAAGGCAAAATCAACCTTTTAAAAATGCTCAGATCACAAAACAAAAGTTGAATTGTTTGCTATTAAACTTCAACAAACATTTAATTTTGTTCATCAATTTCAGGTTCCATATTCTCCTGTGGGAAGCAACTCTCTCTCTTCAGCTAAACACGGAAATTTTCCTTCTTGCAGAAAATGACTAGGCAGCAGCAACTGCTGCCCTGCCCCCAGGTTAGTAACATCCACGCCTACTGTGTAGGTGACACACCTCTTCAGCAGCCTGAAGGTCATCTTCATCACAAGGCTCAGCTTTTCCTGCTGCTGCAAGCCCTGGAGGGAGTGCAATTTTTTTATCTTCAGCCTTTTAAAGAAAAATTACAACAATGTTATATGTAGTTCCAGTTTTCTAAAGGATTAAGAGAGACAGCAAAGAGTAAGTAGGAATACAGCTGTTCTGTTTTCACAAATACGTTTCAGCCACTGGAACATCCCACCAATTCATACCAGCAGAAATGTAACCCTCACTAATTTCACAAGTATTCCATCTCTTCAAAATAGGGTCTCTGCCTTGCTACGGACACATCCAGGGTAAAGATCCCTTATTCTGAACTCTACAAACCTCTTAATATAATTAAGTACCCCAGAATATGATGCCTGCTACATAGAAGAAAGCTGAAATATTTTCTTACATAAGTGATTTTTTATAACTTGATATTGGTGTAACAAACATACAACACAAGAGTGCCGAATTGCCTAGTTCAGTCAGAAGAATTTGTACCGCTAAACTAATGAGAACTGGTAACCGACGGACTCAATTTCTAGATTGCTCTTGCACTGCTAACCTGACTATTTAATCTTCCACTTCAGCCTTACTGGAGACTCAATTCACACCACAGACATGATGACCATCTAACATACAACATTCCAGAGTCAGTAATATTTTTGAAGAAACAAGATGGGCTGCATAAACATGACTGCAGCCTGGCAGTTACTTTGAGGGGAAAAAGAGGTATGCCTAGACTGGGAAACTTCTCCATTTGTAAAGACTAAATAAATTTGTATGTGGAATATTGAGACAATGAAGAAAGGCAACTGTAATATACTCAATGTATTGCTGGGTCCATGACCTGCTTAATGCATTTCTTCATTATCTCTGTCCGTAAAAAAAACTTGTAGCCAAAGTAATATCTGCACTGAAACAATAAAACTGCAAAAACTGTGACAAGGACATTTTATAATTCCATAATCATCAGAAGCACAGCAAGGATGCTATTTTTCAAAGGGCACTATGATTTATTTATGGCATGGTTTCTCTATCACATTAAATAACCTGTTATGTAATAAAACCTACAAAATTTCTTACCAAGCTGAATGGTTCTTTAAAAAGAAAAGGAAAAACTCTAACAATCACATCATGGAACTGTTAGTTAAAAGATACTCATGAAACACACAGGCTATGTCATTACTTCACAATGAAAAACAAGAAACCATCCAAATACCCTTTCTTCTAAGGGAAAAATGTCTGCAAAATGTGATATCTGAGTACAGACGAAGGAAATCCTTTAAAAAAGGAGATAGTAACCAACTGCATCTTTCAAAGCATGCAGACTTTCAGTTCCATTTAGCCATTTTTAAGAGATGGTAATAAGAGAAGTTGTAGCTGTTTATTCTGTTGTATTCCTGTAGGATCTAAGAGTAACCAGCGCTTCAACTAAAACAATGCAATTCCTCCCACATTTTGAGTATTTAATTATTAGTGTATTTTTTTACCTGTTCTGTTTTTCCTGCTTGTCTGCTAAATCCGTATCTCCTAAAAGAACAATGGTAACACAAAAAATATACATTGTTCTTTACAACATTCACAAATATATTAAGTTTCTATCAGTTTTCAACATAAGAAATACACCAAAAAGTGCATTCTATAACAAATCCAACAGCCAGGTTCACGTTAGTTTTGGAATGCTTCAAATAAACTAAATAAGCAGGTACTACAACATATTTACAGGATAATTTCAGGTCCATCTACTCCTTCCATCATGATTCGTGAATCTAGACTATTCATAAAATAGTCATGAAAAGCTCACGAAAGGAAAACCCAACGTTCTCTTTCCATTTGCAAGTTAATTCTGCACTATTAGCTATATACTAATGAATCCTGGAAAGGCCTCAGGAAATTGCCACTGCAATCTCTATGCCCAGAACCCATTCATGCTTGTGTGCTTTGATGAATCTCCAATTTCCTTCTGAAACACGGTGTTCAGGGCTTTAAATATATCCTCGAAAAACTTTTTGAAATCTGTTGTTTTTGAGGGAGAGGCAAAATTGACATTTGAGTTACTTGATTATTTTGGAAATATTATCTTGAAGAAAAAACAGGTAGAAAAGAAATTTGGGTGAGCGAGCAATCATCTTCAGTACTACAAAGCACTAAATCCAGAATGTATGCAGATAGGAAAGAAGTGATGTTCCTGATTGACTAACAGCTACGACAGTTTAATTCCTTAAGTACTGCAGAAGTGGGACGATTTATAAGCCTTTTATGTCTAAAAGTTAAGTGATGCTCAGCAGCAGTATCAATTGTCACCAGTCCTCCGTTTATTCAACACTCAACAGGTAAATTCAGTCATATTTTACTACAGCATAACCCCAAGTTTTCAAGAGTTCTCCAACATCAAGTTGTCTCTGCATTTTAAAGCTCAGCAGTACAAAGAATACTGCAGAGCACTACCCTTTCACCCAACACGCATAAAGCTGTATTAGTGTAGAAGCATTTATAAGTTTCTATTGCCATTATCGTATATGCGGTCTTGCTTTCTGCAGGACAATTTCATTCTCACATAGATAATTACATCCAAGAAATGAACTGCACCAGAGCAGCAATAACAAAAACTTCACCATCACTTGTAGCCACAGAGAATCCAGATGCCTCCCAGGCTTAACATTTCATGTCTGCTATAGGAACTGACTTTTTACTTTGATGAAAACTGCTAATATGCAAAGATGTGGTGATGAAAGCCCTTAGCTCACACAGACTATGGAGCCACGTGGAAAGATGCTCACTGGCACCACTGCACTCTCAAGTCAGACTCTGGTCAACCACATCCAAGCTCATTAGTGATAACTTCAAAGCTGGAGGCCACAGAATCAAAAAACAGTTTAGAGTAAGGCACAATCCCTGGCTCCATTTGGCATCTGGACATTGCAAGACCCTGTACTACTTGCTGGACTGAGAATATTAACTTCTGTGATTATTAGTGTGCTACTGATTATTAGGAGCCATTTTTATGATAACCAAGGGACATCTAGAAGGGAAAAAGAAATCCGCTAGTCATGGTTTTCCACGACTGCTATCTACACACGGTAGAAGAATGAAAGGCTCACTTCAACTGTTTGAATTCTACAAACATTCAACTCTGTCCCTAAATCTACCAAAAATTTACTCTTTGCCATTTTCAGCAGTGTTCTAGTTCACCTAACAGTGCTGTTAGTGGACAGTAATCCCTGCTGACCCCACAGATTTCTGTATGTATATGAGCCCCCGAACTCCTTAGCTTATCACTAGGTTCACAATACACATGCTATCATCTTCTTTAAGACTTTCGCTACCAAAATATACAAAGCACCTCTTTGTGTCTTGCTACTGCCATTTTCGCAGATGTTCTTTATTTTTGCACTATATCCAAAATAGTTTTCTGATCAGGAGTTTTATGCTTTGAGAAGCCATTAGGAAATCATTACCAGAACACATTCAAATCCTCTGCTCATTAGAGCAGCCAGTCATGTTGGGCTTTTAAATCAGCTTCCTATACTTCAGACAGCTGCACTGAACTCCAATGCTGGTTGAAGGAAGGAAGGAAGGGAAAAGTTCTATAGTTAACCATTTGTATATACAGTTTCTGCAATGTCAGAAGAGCTCTGCTGAGTAATAGGGCATCCAGACGTCTCCCAGTAGTTTCATTCCATTAGGAACACAGAGGATTTCACCTCACTTTAACAGAAAATAAGCTGACGAATGTTAATTCGTTCACACTGCCCTCACAAAACACCACTGTGAATCAAAGTGAAAGATTATAAGCAACCTGCAACCAGGAAACTAGCTGATTTCAACTGTGTGTCAAGAGAAATGTACAAAAAAGGGTAAAAGGAAAGCAATCAAAATACTGAAAGCAAAAAAACCCAAAACAACTTATGGCTTTGGGGGGAAAAGAAGCCACGAAGATACAAATTCAAATGTCATTTGCACTCACTAAGCATTAAGAGCTCAAACAGCAGACAAGCTGTCCACATCACTAAACTACAAAAAGAAAACTGCGAATAGAAACGAGAATCTCTGTCACATTATTTTTATGTGTGTGCAGAGCTCTCAGTACACCAGAGGGACCTCCAAAGGTAATGGGTAAGTGCAAACCTTGGTAACTTCATCTCTGTATGGAAGTTTCCAGGAAGTATGAAGACAAAGCACTAACTCCTGTTGTAGCAATCACATTAGAACTACAAAAAACAACTTTAACATCTTCAGCTCCTTTCCCCTGCCCCATTTTCTGGGAATTACTTGCCTTTAAAGAGGCAACATTGATTGACAGACACTACCTAGAAGCATCATGAATCTCAGCCGTTTTCATGGAGCAAAGAGCAAGTATGTTAAATAAAGAAGCCCTACTAGCAGCACGAAGGCAGAACTTTGGCTCCCACTGTACAAAACATTGTTCACACGTGTGAGGGCTGTCCAGTCCTCAGAGAATTTACAGGGTAAGCAAACAAAGTCTGAAACCAAACAAGAGTAAATCTGAAACTGTTTGATCCTCAAGTTGGGAAAAAATCCCCAACAACCCACATTTTATATAGAATGATTCTAAATTCACACAATGCACAACCCACAGACAGTTACATGAAGCCTTTCACCTGCCATATTCCAGAAGCGTAGCATGAACCTTTGACTCCTCATCTAGCAGTTCTTCAGCTCCCTTCTGCCGTTTGTATTTTCTCTGGGGTTTGTAAACCTCCTGTAAGACAGTGCATGAATTCATCATGTATTTTAGAAAAGCCTTTTGCAGTGTCTGAATTGTTAGCTGGAGTGCTACATACGTTTGCCTTCCAATTCAGTGTACTTAGCACATAAACATCCTTCGCTTCCTCTTTTTGGAATTACATGATAGAATCTTACTGACTATACTTCTCAACAATGTGCTGTAGGACTCATCTTTCCAGGTGTTAAAAAAAGCTCTAATCGGGTATTTAACACCAACTCCTACATCACAATTTCAAGAAGAATCAAAAATAACACAATCACCACCTTTTAAAAAAGGCTCTGTGATTTAGCTGGTAATGCCAGTGTCTAGAGATGTTACCTCCTCTGCGAGTTAGTTCTATTTTTAATCTCTTATTAAGATAATTAAATGCAATTTTTATCTATGCAATGACCACAGGTTACAATGGAATTAAAGTAGATTTTATTGCCATTTAAAATCATTCAATCTCATTCCATCCCTGCGTGATTATATAGCTGGACAACAGCCCATCAGGTAAAACAAGGATTCACAAGTACTGTTTTGCACTGATAGAGCATCTTCCAATTTACAAACAAAATGGAAACAAAAAGGACAGAGCCCCTAACCTCACTGTTGATACAGACACAACTGTTACAGTACTGTAAATATGCCTAATATTAAAGTACTATTTTTCCTCCTCCTTCCATATAGGTCAACTATACCACTATAAAAGTCTATATAGCAACATTAAAAAAAAAAAAGCACAAAACAAATCCAAAAACCAAGCCAATTAAAAAATAATCATGAGATCCTCGGCTTTCCCCAAATCAGAAATTGGAGTGAAGACAACACTCATTTTGACTGGAATTATTTTTGCTGTTTGTTTGGCGAAAGATTAGAGGGCATCTAGTCAGCAATGCAACATTTCTGTTCCTGCCATAAAGATTTGTAAGTTAATTGAAGTCCAGTATTTAATGCTATCCTGCTCAGAAGGATACTGGGGAAAAAAAAAAAAACAAACCCACAAAAACCTCCATGTGATCTCAGATTTTTTTTTTTAATCCAACTGATATTTTTTAAAAAAAAGTGTCCCCCTCAATCCATTAGATGACATTTTCTCTTCTCCTTTTTCTGAAAAGAAATTCCAGCCCTCATCACAGCACAGAAAACTTCATCACCACCACCAAATAATCAGCATCAAAAAGGAACACACACCCCCTTCTCTCTTCCGCTCTGTGTTATATTAACGTATTTTAAATCTTATGAAGGCCAGGCTCAGAAAGCTTGGAACACACACATTACAAAAACCAAACTGGAAATCAAAGGGTGGGTTTTCCACACACACATTTAACTTCAGAAAAATCTTATTCACATGGGACGAAAGATTCAATACAAGAAGTTGCAAAGATTCTAAAAGAAAATGAATGAGGAAAATGATTTTTTGCTTGATCTGACTTGTACAACACAAACTATTATTTTCAACAAGCAATTTCTGCACCACAACATTGCAAAAATAGCTTTCATTCTTTTTCAAAGACATGCAGTCCTAAAGTAGATTTCAAACAAGTGAAAACAAACCATATTCCTTGGCAAGTTTCTCTTCCATTTGTCAGTCACCCTTTGCAATTTTTCTGGATTTCTAATCTCCATTTCTGTCATCTTTGTTTCCAGCTATTAAATCTTGCTACATTTTTGACTGTCACATCAAAAAGCTTTTTACAATCAAGAATCTCTCACAAAATGTACTTTCACACCTACCGAAAAGCAATGTAAGTCATAGAAGTAATTACAGCTTTTACGACGGCATTCTATATTATACCTGTGCTATATAAAGTGTAGGCATCATACCATAAACAGTCTTGGCATCCGATAATGGAGTAGCTGAACAAAACCACTGCGAGATAATCGCAATTCACGAGACAGTCACCCTTCAGCAGCAGCAGTTCTTATTCCAATAACCATTACTGATATTTAATATTCCCTATTCTAACTTTAAGCCTGATTGTGACCATAAATCTCATGTACCCATCTCACTGAGAAGAGACGGGCAGGTCCTTAGACCAGAGTAATACTAATGAATTCAGACAACAGACTAATCTTTCACACTTGCTGGCTCTCTTTTAGGAAAGAGGATTTCTCTTCCAGTTCCAATGCACCATGATTTAAAGGTGACCCACAAAAGAGCCTTCATCTAACAGCCACCTTCTCCTTCTTCCAGTTCCTATGGATAGATTGGAAAGCTTCTGTATTTTCTCCCCTAAAAATTCACTGTGTGTTCTTCTAGGCCACACACAGGCCTTGATGCTTTAACAGATCTCTTGAACTAATCCTTCACTAAGAAGATATAATCCTGACAGAGCTCCTATATTTAAGGAAGAGGTGTTTATCTAATGATACCCTGAGAAGTGAGGAAGAAATGTCATCTATCATGAAGATAACACCTAAAAACGAGAGATCTGTGATTCAGAGGAGAAGACAGAATACACCTTGATCAGCCCTCCAGATAGATCCAAACTGAGGAGAGGAGCTAGCATGCTCAAAGGCAGGAGAGCTATGCAGAGACATTTAGGCAGACTAGCTGAATGGTGCAAAAGACCACCAAACTTTTAAGCCTGAACCTTGTTTTACTTGCTTTCCATTACCTGCTTCATTCTTAGACAAATTTAAAGGGTTATACAGGTGCACAAACAAACTAAGAATCCCCATTCACCAGGGGAGCTAAATTGTAAAACGGAAAACAGAGCTCACTGGAAAGACAAGTATTGCTGGTTGGAGTAAAAGACTCCGCTAACAATTAAAAAACCCAACCAAACCATGGGGAACAGTTAGAGACTGTAATTGAAACTTTCAAAGCAAGAGTAATTATTCAAATAGATTAACAAGGGATTTGTACTGGTCATCATCTGGAGACTTTCATAGCAATGTTTTTCTATAAACATACACTGTAATTCAACCCCATATACTATGTTCCGCAGAATTCAGGTTGTTATTATGGAAAATTAGCTACCTCCAAAACATGACAAGACTTTGGCAGGTCCATTCTGCAAGCTATCATACAGCTCGTTATGCTGGTGCTTAACACCTCTATCTGTGGACGAAGAGTTTAGGGCATCTGGCTAGAGCTATGTGAAATAGCACTGATCTCCTCAGAAGAGTGGGGCTTCACTATTTACTGGGGAGCCTTTGCAAGTGTCCCATTCAAGGCATACCCAGATTTCTCATCCCTTCTCAAATGCTGGCCTGTGATATTATCAAGATGGTCCAAAAAAGTGGTGAACTGACAGTCCCAACCAAACTGGGAAATTAGAGAGAAAGCAAGGACAGAAACTCGAGGCACTAGTTAGGCATCTGAATTCAAGTATGAGGCAGTGACTAGCCTGCATATTTTATGTGTCACTCCTGATGACACCTGTCGAACAAGCTTTCAAAAAAATCATAGCCTGAGTTAGATGGTCTGCATCTGAAGAGGGAGAACACAAGCAATATCACGTTTCCCAACCAACATCTGCTACCTGAAGAAAACATTTCCGAAATAGGGTGTGTATTTTCAGAGCTAATTACAAGAAGTAAAAAAGTTCTGAAATGCAGACATTTAAATTGAGGAGATGATTGTTATTTTGATTAATTTCAAGATAAACAGTCCAGCTGCGAAGAGCTTCAAACAAACAGTTTGCTGGGGGTTTAATAGCCTGTAGGCTACCTTGTGACTCGTCTTTGATAGCAGGGAACTCCACACTCTGTGCAACCAGCTGATAGGGTTTATCTGCTCATACAGTGTACCCATAAAAGGTTTTCAATCTGATATGTTGGTATTTGAGACCTGTTCTAAGATTGACGCTCAACATGTAACTTAACTGGGACCTTCTCATGAGAAAACCCAGGACTGGCTGCATTAAACAGAACTATCCACCACCATTTCATTACTAAAACCACCTGCTTCTTGATCATAAACATCTAACATACTTACACAGATATCAGTAACAGTTTTGATAGCCTTCTCTTTTCTTTGCATAAATTCATCATCCTGCAAGACAGTAATGGAGGCAATTAAAAATACTAGGAATGGAGATAAATCTCAGCCATTCTAATGAGCTTGGCAAAGTTGTCAGTTTCTAACAAGGTGCCCAATTATTTGGTGAAATGTCAGTGATTTCCTCTAACACAGAAGTAACATTTCCTTTGCTCATCAGAGAGGAAGGTAGGTCTTTATAACTGTATCCAGATCAGCAGGCTTCCTCCTCTCTGCTTACACGGTACCCGAGATAAATGCAATCCCAGCCCAATACCAGGACCTCCTATGAAGAAATTAAGTTGGGATGGGCTTAACGTGGAAAAGATAAATTTCCCCTACTGTTATTTTAGTTTCTAAGCATTAAAAATAATCCAAAAACCCCAAACAAAATCCAAACCACACCAAGCTAATCAAATCTGTCTGTCTTTCACAATACTAAAGACATCTACCTTTAATGCTGTTACTGAATTAAGAGACAAAACTTGGGTTCTGTATTTTAAATATGGAATTCCCTTGGGACATTCATGAACAGAATTGATGTTTCTGCACTATAAGCACAAAGCCAAGCTCGTGCCAGCTCTCCTCCTACACCAAGGAAGCTTCCTATCATTACTGCAGAACAGGAAGGAGAGAGGATCACAACGCCATTCTAAGCACATGACTTCAAAATGGGCAGCCTTCGGCTATTATCAGGAGAAGGAATGTGGTGAAGGTATCTCAAACAGTGCAAAATTACTCTTATCACTACACTTCTAGATAAAGCCGCACCTCCCACTCCTCCGGGAGTCATATTTTGCTGAGACAAATACATTTTATTTTAACCCAAAGCTGGCCCTGTCTGTTATTCCCCAAGTTCACTTTCTGAATTAAGTTTTTTAGGAATCTGGCTTTTCAAGAACAAATGTTGGGGTTTGGATACAGGGCGACAAGAACTGACTTTGATCGCTCTAAAACAAAGCCCTAGTCGTAGAGCATTAACAGCCTATCAATTCTCATTTAGCTAGATGAGCTTCTCCAGAGCATGGCCAGTGTTTTTGAACACGTTTCGGGCAATGTAGCTCCAGTCACACAGTTAGGCTGGATACACTGCACAGAGCTCTACGACTACTCCAGAAGTGAGCCACCTGGCAAGCCAGTCTGACTGAGAAGGACAAAATACTGCACAAAAACTAAGGTGACTATTAAGCACAAGTTAACCAGTATCTATGAGCTCTCTGTCACAACAAGGTCTTAGTTTTTTGCCAGCTGAATTTGTACGTGGATTCCTCTAGGACAGATTAACAAAACGATAGCAAAGGCAACTTGTATACTGTGCTGATTTCAGAGCTGTGAAGCTGGTACCGCACCTGAGCATCTGACATGTTATAACAGAAACAACAACTGGCATGACCTTACCTCTGGTAGTCTGTGAGTTTTTTGAAACTGTGATATAGAGTAAGAACGGATATAGTCTCCCATTTCTTCCTTTGTTTCTATTGCACGTTTCACCAGCCACTGAAAAAAAGAAGTAAGTTTTCTCAGTGGAAAGGGGAAGAACAGCAGCAGCAAAGTACTGCATAGTTATTTTTAATATATAATAAAAGCTAAAAGCACATTTTAAGCAGACAAACAAAAACATTTATTTGTAAACGTGGTAACTCAGGGACTTTTTCCTAATAAAACAATTCAGCATTAGCTATTTTACAAACTTCACATTTGCTCTTCTATGTAATAAAAAGCTCAGAAGAGCAATCAGATAATGCATAGGCTGTGAAACCATATGGCTTTTCTTATAATCAAAGTTATGTATACAAACTTAAATATTCTTCATCCTGTTGAACTGTATTGAACGATACAACCCTTAGTGCACTATAAGGGTTTACACTACAGTGGGATTCAATAGTCCAAAGAAGATCAAACTGCCTTCCCTTATAAGCTCCTTGGAGCAAAGGCTGGTATTCCACACCTCACGCCCCCCCAAGAAAAACGCTGTTCTGAAAGTTATTTGTAGATAGTGTATTATAAAATTAGTTATTTTGTTGCATGATTTCCCTTTTAATTAGCTTGCAGTGTAACTTCTCGTGTACTGAATTGCTTTTACATTCCAATTAACTTCTTAAAGTAAGCATGGAAAGAAAGTTCTAAGGCAAATTTCAAATATTAGAAATTTAGTTGAAAAATTAATTCACAAACGAAATCATATGAAATCTTGGAGCATAAGCAAAGTTCATGGGAATTTTGCCACACAAATTTCTGTAATCTGAATACTGTATCTTCAATAAAATCATTCCAAAAAGGCAAATGAAGAATATGGAATAGAATTGGATGGAATAAAATAAATATGGAATAGAAGTGGTGGATGTAGGCTACTTTCAAGATGCAAGCTAAAAGAATAATGTTTAAGCATAATAAAAAAAATAACCACCCCCCCAAAAAAAACCCATAAAGTATACTCCTAAAAATCTGAGAACAAAAGTCTACATCCTAGCAGAAGAGAACTACTACTTAACCTAAAAACACGTTCTCATGGCTTGGCTTCGCAAACGAAGATCTGGGAAGGGCTTTCCCCACGCTCACTGCAAGCGATGAGTGCACCCTTCAAGCATGCGCGGTGGATTTTTTAGGTGAGGCGCAGCGTGCACAGAACTGGCTCCACCCTTTACACCTGAGGTTCATCTGCCAGGGCCTAGCGAGCTTGGATGGTGACAGCGAAGTCCTCAGGTCATCAGTTTGGTTAGAGTATCCTTCTCTTAGATGATGGATGAGCCTTACAAGGCTAAACGAGCTCCATCTGCCCGGGTTTGGAGTCCGGGCAACCATCCTAGGAGAAGGACAGCTCTAAGGCTAGTGAGCTCATCCTGCCCGTGGACACACTTTGTCTGACCTTTCAGCTGAGACCTGTTTGGCTTGGGAGAACCTACCGGAGGCACATGCCACCACCAGCACAGCTCTCAACCTCACAAGGGCACACAAGCTCCTTCCCCACGGCAAGGGGGTGCCCATGAAAGAGTCGC
>NW_010406490.1:0-8459 GCF_000710305.1 Buceros rhinoceros silvestris | reverse complement strand
TGCCAAGAACGGGAGTCCTGGAGGGGAAAAACACGTTCTAACAAAGGACATTTTACCACACTAAGCAGCTGTGTTACCTATGGTATTCACTGTTATCACCTGTTAAACTTTAATAGCACTATGTTATCAAAATACAGAGAACTCCTAATACAGAAAACCACTCAGCAGTAGTTCACAAAACATAGGGATGTTAATTTTATAGCTTTTTGTTTTCATCTATACTGTGGAATAGCCAGCACACCTCTCAGCTCACCAGACCAAGAGCTCAGCTGCATCAGCCTGCACAACATACATCCCATTCTACACTCACAATACTCAAACCTCTGCTGTCCTTCTGCTGACTAAATAATAAATCCCTCAGTTCTAGGAAGTGTTGGATTTACAGCACATATACAAAAATGGGATGATACCCTGCATGCATCCAGGTTCACCCCTCTCTACTCCAAAGCAGCCCATAAGAGCATACTTCAGATCAAACGGATAGTCTCAGTGGATATGGGCTGCGCTACGGTTGTCCTTCTATAAAGCAGTGAACTGTTCACAGCATCCATCTCTGTCATTCTGAATCTGAAGCAATTTGAAGTTGAACAGGAAATGTTCCGGGCTCTCAGTGCCAGGACCCAACCCTGAACCTGTCCTGTATCATTAGTCCATTCTATTCTGACAGAGGACACCACTTGGAATATGACCTCACCTCTTAATCTAGGCTGTACCCCGGGTCAAAGCCATTACAGCATGGTTATATGTGTTTACATCAAATGTTCCTACTACAGATCACTTACTGTTTTCAAAAACTACAGCTCCACCATGAAAAAAACATGTCTACAAAGTGTTCAAAAAGAACCACATGCCTGTATAAAACAAAAGACTTCTGACATTTATAAGACCACACAAAAAGCCACAAAAGATTGAAGTACATTTTAAATACTGCTGGAGAAGATAAATCTTGCAGGCTGTTGACAGCCTGTGCGGGAGTTCACATAAGAGATCAGATCAGTTTTGGGATCCAAGTCTGAACAAGCAACTGTTTTCTGTGCTGTAACCATTAACCCCTGGAAAGTGAGGGGAAGATGATGACAATGAGAGAGATGAAAATCTAATCTACTATTAATTACAAAGCACATCTCTACACAAGAGTGTGTACATACTTTTCTCTGTGATCATAAGCATAATTTACTAGGAAGAACAGCACTACTGCTGCTCACTGGAGGGGTTTTTTTAGTCTTTTTTTTTTTTTTAGTTCTGCTACAGTCTGTGGCAGTGAGCCAACTCAATCTCATTTCTTCCTATAGGGAAGGATTCATCCAAATTCTTCCTGTCAAGGTCATCAGACTAGCTTGCACAGTACAAGAGCTATTGAGACACAGTGCCAGGTGGTGGCTAGAGCTTCTGTATCATTTGGGAACTGACTTGAGATTTACAGATAGCACGTGAAACCTTGAATTTAACGGAGCATTGAGTAAAGAATTACGTATTTCATAATGACACGTGCCACGGTGCAGTCAACCTATTACAGCTCTTGCATAGTCTTTTTCAGAACACACTATACTAGTGACACCAAAGAAAGTTTTCCTGAAAGTTTATTTTGGTTGGGATGAAATGAGGAACTAACAGGATTCTAGAGCAATAAGAATTTCACAGGGACCTGACAGAAAGCTACAATTTCTAAAACCAATCCTCCACATTCAGAAACCTAACCTCATCAAGAATGACTTCTCCACCACATATGGATTACATATACCATCTCCTGGCCAGCTACTCATACTGAGAATCTTTCCTCTCAGAGAAATCTGGAAACACATTTCCTCCCTGCTTAAAATTCACATTTCAGCTTTCCAGAGGAAATATCCCAAATCAGGATTTTGGATATTAGAGAAAGAATACCTAGTGCTATAGTTTTTACAGCAGGAGTAATAGACCATGTTCTCACTTTGGGAGAGGAATTTTCTTCCTGGGAGAGATAGTCTTGTATATGATAAATATAACCATTCATTATCATCAAGTGCCCGGGGCAGAAATTTCTTCTGGGTTTGATTTTTTTTTTTGTAGGAAAACACTAGTTTAGAAGTAAAATCTCACATTAAGAAGATACAAACTTTCCACCTTAGAATCAGCACAGATTGAAAGCTGTATTAACAGCAGCACGCACCATGTAACTTTGCACAGGGAGTGCAGCTAAGAGTGGTTTTCCTCAGGAGCCTCCTACTAGAAGGTAATAAGGAGACAACAGGAAGTTTTTCCCACTTCTTACTAAGTGGCATTGATAAATTACTTGATAAATTCTTTTGCAGGCATGAGGCAAAGAGTATTTAATGAAAAAGCACCTTGCTTAACAGTCTTGATTTTCCCTATTTATCAAAGATATATTTCAGTGTGCAGATGGAAGTCAAATCAAAAAATGGTAAAGACATACCAAGGATTCTAAAGATACCGCACGTAACGGGAACACATCTCATGTTAGCTTAAACCTCAATAAAATGGAGAGCCATGAGCATGCACACAGTCACTTAGTGGAGCTCAACAAATACACAGGAATAGGACCACACATCAGAACAATTTATTTTCCCACCCACACAGTTTAAGTGATACAAATGACGGATGAATTATGCTTAAAGAAACAACCCCAGCTGGCTTTCGTCTTATTCGTGTCCTTTTGATTGAATGACTATCTGCATCACTTACTGTATAAGCTTAAACATTGACTGTAAGATATTTGTTCTATTTCCTAGTCTGACAAAGTAGATTATCTGATTCCAAAACAAACTTAAACTGTTTCTTTAAGCAGACATTCCACAAAGGCAGGATCTGACTCCATTTCAAAGGATTTAAAGAGTTGGCTTTGTGTTTTTCTTAAATATGGATCAAACAATACTTAAGAATTCCATCATCCATAATGTCACTCAATTCTTTAAGAACATTCATTTAAGCTACTGTGATTATTAATGCCAAAATTAAATAAAGAGCCAAACAATAACGCTGACCTTGGTTAAAATTTTTATGCAAGTTTTACGACCTTTTTCAGCAAAGTATTGATACATCAGAGAATTATTACCTGTACAACAGGAAATATATGAATGAAATCCAGTCCCTGGATCTGATGTGGTTCCAAACGATGAGGACACTTCATTTTTGGTAATACGGACACAATTTTTTCAGTTAAGGCACTATTAGAAAAACAACAAACACACACACATATATAGGCTGCAATTTTCTTTTGTAAATTACAAATTATTTTTGCACACATAATTAGTAGTTAGAAGGTTCCCTCTAGTGGCTTCTATTGTATAGAGCTGTGAAAAAGCAATCAAACCTGCATTTACATCATACAATACATGTATTTTTAGCCTGCAAAGAGGTGATTAAACCCCTCTTGTAGGCTCCTAGCTTGTGATTTCATCAATAGCATCGGATACAACATTAAGATCTGCATGTCTGGTCAGATGAAAAACATAAGACGAATCTACCGACACCTTTGCGTATTCCTATATATGCACACATGAAGGAACACCAGCTTTATGTACTAAGTAAAAAATACGCACTCAAAGTCCAGAATCAAACATATGGACTTAAAAATTCGTTGAACAGAACTCCCAAAATGTATCTTGACATTACTACTGAAACAATGAGTTTAAATATACAATACAAACCTAACAACATGTTATACTTCACACGGTTTTGAAGTGACTAAAACCGAATTTGCTGGCAACAATCTCATCCTGCAGCTCAGGTGAGAGCTGGTAAAGTGACAGGATTACCCTGACACCAGGGATCATCTACAAGAACATCATCCTGCTTCCACCAAATCCCTTACTTTAGGACAAGGTGTTTTCTTGCTGCCAGTGGTGTGAGAACATTTTTAAAGCAGGTGTCAGCACTGAGGATGAATACGGTCCAGGGAAAACTAAAACCATTTTTCCATGAAGGAAAAAAGTTAACTGGTCCAGTAATGAACCTCAGTGATATTCAGTACTCCCCAAATGGATAACTGATATTCTGGAAGAACAAAAGGGGAGCAAGAGATAAGAGACGGAGACCAAAGTCTGGGAACAGAGCCTGAAAAGTTATACTTCTTCAGAAAGGTGAAAACTCTGATGTAATTCTTAAATGGCAGTTTACACTACGGCACCACACCAATATTCTACATGGAAACAGCAGCACCTCTCAGCATAACCAAAGCAAATACAATTAAAAAAAATTATTTATCCAATAGACACAAGATCCTCTCCTAACAGATGTTTCCATGTTTATTTCAACCCAACAATTAAATGATAGGACGCCTTAAAACGTCTTCAGACTAATACTGAGAAAACACAGCTTAACCTTTCCTTATCTTGAGAACAGCACAAAAGCACTGAGCCACCGCCAACGTAAACATTACACGGACATCAAAACAGCCTATGCTTGTGTGACTCTCAACATTTCGGATTTACGAATAAATCATTGTTGCCGTTTTGGGAGAGAAGCCTGGATTTTGTTTTGCCAGTTTTGCATCCAGTCAGCTGGAAAGATAAAGCATTTTCAGAACAGCTTAACTATTTCCTGTCCCGCTGTTCTTAAGGATAACAAAGATGGCAACTGTAAAAACTTAACAATTATAAAACTACCACCGCCATCTTCATTCCTAGTCTCTGCTTAATTCTGTGCACTTAAGGATGCTTTATGTAATTAGTTATCTATGATGATTTGTGTGTCTCCAAGTTTAATAGCAATCTTCATTTTTAAATGAGTTGCAGCCTTGCCAATGCTTAATGACTCAAGAGCGCAGAAAGATGTTGTTTTCCGCTACATTCAGCAAAAAAAAAAAAACCCCTCTTCATGGAACTGTAACTTGACAGGCTATTCTTACTTCCTGCAAACTTTAATCATGGTTCTTTAATCAAAGAAATGCATAAAGAAGTTACTTTAGAATGTATTCCCTTTCTCAGCATAAACAAGATTTACAGCCTCTCTAATACAGAAATTAGCTGGCCTATGAGCAAATTCCATGCAGAAGAAATTAATCAAACCAAAATGATCTTATTGGGTCACTATCAGGAAGGAACAACTCCTCCTCCTCAGTATGGCAGGGAACTGTTTGGCAACAGTGTCAGCTTTAAATTCTGTTTGCTGATACCTAAAATTCCTACCCAGAACCACAAAGGAGAATCAAAGGTTATTTACACAGCAAAAGTGCAGACACAGAGAACTCAAAGAGGGTCTCCTAATGTTGCACTCCAGTTTCCAGCAGCGTGGTCTCTCTCTGCCCTTTGTTTAGGCCTCTGCACCATCCCCTTGCGCCAGCACAAGCATGTGTGCATAGAGAACTAGTTCCAGGAACTGATTCATGTTAAAAATATTTTCCTCTTTTTTTTTTTCCTCTTTTTTTTGGTAGGTTTTAGTGTGGATGTGTTCTCAATCCAGCCTGATGTGGAGCCACATAAATGCTTTCACTGCTTAGCAGGGATATAAGAACAAGGCAGCCCAGAGGGGAATAGCACCGCGTTTTTTGGAATAAGCTTCCTTCTGGTTTTAGAGTTTGTGGAACTACACTCTGAGAAACCCAGAAACCAGTACAAACAGGAGGCCTTGAGAAGCGAGAAACTTGGACTAAAAAGCTATCTTACGAACAAGTAAATGTCACGTAACTGCATCCCTCACCTGCTGCTTATTTTCTAAGAAGGAAAAAAAATACAAACTTGCCATTTAATCAACTTACATTTTTTGACCAATCGTAGAGTTTTCCTGAAACAACAAATCAACATCGATATCAAAGTTGCAAGTAGTGATACACCACGTCATGCCGCCTACCACCTAGCAAAGGAGCAACAGCATGGTTAGTTCCATTTTAATTTGAAGAGGTAAAACCAAGCACAACTTAAAGGCTTTCTGTGTTTTAGAAACTAGAGTTTACTACTTTCTCCATTCTCAGTATTCTTGCATAGAGACTGAAATACATACAGGCACCACATACATGTATCAACCTCTACATACAACACACATATACAAGACAGAAAAAAATCCTAGTAGTTGACAACATTCTAAAATCCCCTCTTAGCTTTATACATTAGTTTTGAAACAGCTCTCAGATTAAATGTCATGATCTTTAAAAAGTGACCGTATCAAAATTTTATTGAGGATAGTAACTCCTGTATTCATATATTTACCTTTATATATATATACACCTTTGCCACTGTTATTCTTTACTTGCTGACAGACACAGCAAGTGCTCGACACAGTATCACCACAGTAATGGAAATCTCCAGCTCTGTGGAAATTCCTGTTTCAGGCCCTATTCCTACAGATACTCAGGCATATTTTAACTCCTGGCAGGAACCCTTTCATCAACTTTACATAGATTACATAAGTATTTAAAGACAAACTCGCATACATGATAACCTATATGTATGCAAATAGAAAAAGGGATTGAAACGTGGAATAAACTTACCAACATCACACTGCAAATGGGGGTGTTCTAGATAGGGCTTTTCTCACACATTACCCCTCTCACATTCCCCTCCAAAACAGGCAAGCAGTGTCCCTTTTATACTAGCAGCTGGATCATTTTCAATAGCAAGACTCACTTTCGTAAAGGTTGGGCATTGCCATGAAATGGTAACTTTGAAATGGTATTCAGGCAAGTATAAACCTGACACACCCATTTCCAGCCATGTATGTAGCAGTACTACATCCTAAGGCCTTGAAACTACTCTGTGTGCACAGCGTGCTGAGCAGCTCAGCTCAGTAACGCTAAGCAGTTTGGAGAAACTAAATGTGCACTGCAAAGAAAGGCTGCGCTATGCTCAAAGAAAGCAGAAAGCAGAGGGGTCCACTTCCAGAGCTCTGTGTTTTCCAGCCTTGCTTCAGGAATTTCTCACGGAGTCAGCACTAAAACAATTCAGATGTCTCTTATCAACCCGAACTTCTCCCACTGTCAGTATCCCATACTTCCTGTCTAGCACAATGAAAGGTGAACATATATGACATTCTGGAGATGTGAAAACAGCCCAAAATGGTACTACTAGACTAACTGCGCCATTCTAAACCGAGCCTCTCAAGACAAACATTTCCTCATCAATGAATACTTCTTTTTAAAATTACCATGCTATCTCCAAGTTCTAACCGCAGTTGAGAGGGGTAAAAACTGCCCTCTAACTTAGGCCATAACACCCACAAAAAAAGCACACCAGCAATTAGCTCGCATCCAACTGTCTCCTTTCAAACACCCTTTGCTGCACATCATTTTTCAAGACTGAGGCGGTCTTCTCTGTCTGAAACTGGGTCATTTGCAGAATTATTTACATAGCAAAGCCTCATGTGTTGCAAGTGTGTTTTTTCTAAAGTCACCTACAAATGCTAAACCGACTAGCAAAAAACATGTAATGCTCATATACTTAAAAAAGGTTTTTAAAAATACTGCATTGGTCTCACCTTGTCAAAGGGTGATAACCCCTTGATTCTAGCTCGAAAATACCCAGCAGCCACCAACAGTTCCAAAATTTCAGTCAACTTGACGTTTTGTTCCTCATCTTCTCTTGTTTCAACCTGTCAAATGAACAACACAACACTAATTCATCCTTTCAATCACTCTTTCATTTTCCAAAGGAACATTTTCCAGACTTTATTTTGACATGGACCATGTATCAGAGAAAACCTTGTCTTCCATCTGGAACTTGGTTGTTAATTTGAAAGACATTAAAGAAATAGGTAATGCATTTCTGCACAGATTTAACATCACTTTTTTTTTCACCCAGTTAAATACTTCAATCTGCTTTTGCTGTTCATACTCCTGGTCCACTGCTTGCCTCCAGCTAGACAGATTGCTCCCATTGCTGAAAGACAGTTAATTTATTCTCCATTTTGTACATTTTTTTGCATTTCAGGGTTTACAAAATCATATACCTCAATTTAACACTTCTATAATCTTTTTACAAAAACAGGAGGAGAAATCCACGTGGAATTCTGCCTTTTGGGTAATGCAGTTTTAAGCACACTCAAAGTACGGCAGTAACAAAGAGTGAACCCTGACGGGCAGTCTGGATAGCTCAGTGCTCCGAAGCCTTATCAGCACAGCAACCTTTTCAGAGTGCTTCTGTGCCCATCTCAGAGGATGAAACCCCACAGCTGCAAGAACATACGTGGTTTCCTAGAGGCACAGAGCACTGGAACACCGCAGACCTAGGCCGGAGAGACAGCTAACGGGGCTTTGGGTCTTCCCTTCAGTGGCTGCAGGAACCCACGCACACCCTGCCCACCTCCCCCTTCCCCTCTCCTCCCCAAAATCTTTTCCACAGCTTCCTCCTCTCCCTCCCGCGGAGCACACGGAAGCCTCAAAAGCCTCTCTAGGAGAGGGAACAGGGTAACGCAGAGGTGCATAGAAGGTGACCTACACAGGCGCTGGCTGCAGCCCCTCAGGGCCTCCCCCCGTGCGGGGCGGCGAGGGGCCCGGCTCCCCGCGCCCCAGGGACCCCACCTCAGGGGCC